>NC_045957.1:134526308-134826308 GCF_010909765.2 Amblyraja radiata | reverse complement strand
GACACCCAGGTCTCGCTGCATCTCCCCTTTTCCTAGTCGGCCACCATTTAGATAATAGTCTGCTTTCCTGTTTTTGCCACCAAAATGGATAACCTCACATTTATCCACATTATACTGCATCTGCCAAACATTTGCCCACTCACCCAGCCTATCCAAGTCACCTTGCAATCTCCTAGCATCCTCCTCACAGCTAACACTGCCCCCCAGCTTAGTGTCATCCGCAAACTTGGAGATATTGCGTTCAATTCCCTCATCCAGATCATTAATATATATTGTAAATAGCTGGGGTCCCAGCACTGAGCCTTGCGGTACCCCACTAGTCACTGCCTGCCATTGTGAAAAGGACCCGTTTACTCCTACTCTTTGCTTCCTGTTTGCCAGCCAGTTCTCTATCCACATCAATACTGAACCCCCAATGCCGTGTGCTTTAAGTTTGTATACTAATCTCTTATGTGGGACCTTGTCGAAAGCCTTCTGGAAGTCCAGATACACCACATCCACTGGTTCTCCCCTATCCACGCTACTAGTTACACCCTCGAAAAATTCTATAAGATTCGTCAGACATGATTTACCTTTTGTAAATCCATGCTGACTTTGTCCAATGATTTCACCACTTTCCAAATGTGCTGCTATCCCATCTTTAATAACTGACTCTAGCAGTTTCCCCATTCCCGATGTTAGACTAACTGGTCTGTAATTCCCCGTTTTCTCTCTCCCTCCCTTCTTAAAAAGTACAAGCCGAGTCTATCCAGTTTAAGGTGAAGGGGAAAAGATTAATAGGGGTAACCTTTTCACACATCGAGAACTGGGTGTAATGGAACGAACTGCCAGAGGAGGTTAAGGCTGGGACTATCCCAATGTTTATGAAACGATTAGACAGATGTATCCCACATAAGAGATTAGTATACAAACTTAAAGCACACGGCATTGGGGGTTCAGTATTGATGTGGATAGAGAACTGGCTGGCAAACAGGAAGCAAAGAGTAGGAGTAAACGGGTCCTTTTCACAATGGCGGGCAGTGACTAGTGGGGTACCGCAAGGCTCAGTGCTGGGACCCCAGCTATTTACAATATATATTAATGATCTGTATGAGGGAATTGAAGGCAATATCTCCAAGTTTGCGGATGACACTAAGCTGGGGGGCAGTGTTAGCTGTGAGGAGGATGCTAGGAGACTGCAAGGTGACTTGGATAGGCTGGGTGAGTGGGCAAATGTTTGGCAGATGCATTATAATGTGGATAAATGTGAGGTTATCCATTTTGGTGGCAAAAACAGGAAAGCAGACTATTATCTAAATGGTGGCCGACTAGGAAAAGGGGAGATGCAGCGAGACCTGGGTGTCATGGTACACCAGTCATTGAAAGTGGGCATGCAGGTGCAGCAGGCAGTGAAGAAAGCGAATGGTATGTTAGCTTTCATAGCAAAAGGATTTGAGTATAGGAGCAGGGAGGTTCTACTGCAGTTGTACAGGGTCTTGGTGAGACCACACCTGGAGTATTGCGTACAGTTTTGGTCTCCAAATCTGAGGAAGGACATTATTGCCATAGAGGGAGTGCAGAGAAGGTTCACCAGACTGATTCCTGGGATGTCAGGACTGTCTTATGAAGAAAGATTGGATAGACTTGGTATATACTCTCTAGAATTTAGGAGATTGAGAGGGGATCTTATAGAAACTTACAAAATTCTTAAGGGCTTGGACAGGCTAGATGCAGGAAGATTGCTCCCGATGTTGGGGAAGTCCAGGACAAGGGGTCACAGCTTAAGGATAAGGGGGAAATCCTTTAAAACCGAGATGAGAAAAACTTTTTTCACACAGAGAGTGGTGAATCTCTGGAACTCTCTGCCACAGAGGGTAGTCGAGGCCAGTTCATTTAGCAATGTTACAAAATTTTGAGATTTTAAAAATCAAGTCTGTAATTTATCCCATCAGATAAAGCATAAAAATAAGTTTAATTTGACACCTAATTCACTTTCATATCTCAAGTATTTAAAAAGTTATGGCCATTTTCATACTGGGAAATGAGCATCTTGTTCCCTATTGATTTTCTATGGACATAACAAAAAAGCTGTGATCGTGAAGTCAAAAGCCCATAACTTTCTTAAAAATTAAGAGAACTGAATGAAATTTTCAGTTATCATAGATTGAAGCATTCTGAAACAAATATAAAATAATCTTACTTGGATGACCTGAAATTAAAGCATATAATTAGTTAGTTACCTAATTGTAGCTAATTTCAGACTTGAATTACTAGATCTAAACATCTATCCATTTCTTAATAAATGATTAACATTTTTAAATAGCCTAAATGTCCAAATAATATTCACAAATAATTCACAATAAAACATGATTTTTAAATCTCATTTACATTAATTTATAGGCCAAATGGAAGGAATTTAGTGTTTAATTGCTGTAAATAAATGTCCATTTAAATCAGCTTTCCAGTGGGTCCCTGTGGAACGCGCTGGTTTAGAACGTTCACATTGCGGTAGATTTGTGCTCCCAAATGCCGAGAAAAATACTGCGGGATATAATGGGCCCAAAATGAGCTGCTCGCGACATTAAACTTTGTATAAAGGGATCTTTAGAAGCCCTTTTTAATGTAAAAATATACAGCCTACCTTCTGTGGTTTGCTTTATGAGACCCTGCGGTTGCTGGCGGTCACGGGTTTAGAGATTGATTTTTAAACTACTATAACTATTATTCAAGGCCTTTAAACCTAATAATAGCTTTTGCGACGGGGTCTTCCAGCGATTTTTCGTTAATAATTAACTAGGCTGAACATTTTCGATTGGAACAGCTTAGAGAAAATCGCGTTTTAAACCCGCCCCCCTATAAACGCCGCCAAAATCGCGCACACCCGCAGCAGCAGATTTTCAGCGACGCTTCAGGTAGGCTTTGCAACATACCTAGTTCATTGGCTATATTTAAGAGGGAGTTAGATGTGGCCCTTGTGGCTAAGGGGATCAGCGGGTATGGAGAGAAGGCAGGTACGGGATACTGAGTTGGATGATCAGCCATGATCATATTGAATGGCGGTGCAGGCTTGAAGGGCCGAATGGCCTACTCCTGCACCTAATTTCTATGTTTCTATGTATGGAGAGGACAGGTTTGGAGGGATATAATGGACCAAACGCAGGCAGGTGGGACTAGTGTGCAGTCTGAACAAGGGTTGCGGCCCAAAACGTTGCCTATTTCCTTCGTTCCTTAGATGTTGCTGCACCCGCTGAGTTTCTCCAGCATTTTTGTGTACCTTTGTAGCTGGGACTTGTTGGGCAGTGCGGACAAGTTGGGCCGAAGGGCCTGTTTCCACGCGGTATCACTCTGACTCTGTGGCGCACGGGACAGACAAACCGCCGCCCGTACCCGCCACGCGCACGCGCCCAAAGATCCGTCCCCGCCACGCGCACGCGCCCAAACATCATCAAGCTCCGTCCCCGTGACGCGCACGCGCCCACAGATCCGTCCGCGTGACGCGCACGCGCCCAAACGTCATCGAGCTCCGTCCCCGTGACGCGCACGCGGGGCGCCGCTCAGTGTTTGGAGCCGTAACTTAGCAACGACGCGCTGGTCTCCATGGCAACGCAGCCACGGCGGACTCGGCATTTGTTTGGGGGCTGCCGGCCGCATCGCCCATCGCTGGCCGTTCTCTGTCCTCCGGGTGAGCTGTTGGCGGCGGTATCCTGAGGGTAGGGGTGTGGGCGGGTGGGGTGGCGAGCAGAAAGAGGAAGCCCTGGCTTCACCCTGCAAGGCCATGCGGCGGGCACATAGGTGCAAGCCCGGGCTCGATTGAAAGAGTGGAGGTTTGGACGGGCCGCTGCGGGCATGAGGGTGACTCGACCTCGGCGTCGAGGCCGTTGGCTTTGCACCATACGTTTGGTATTGTGTATTATTTGTGTGGTGTAAAGAAGCGGCTGATGGAAAATAACACGTCTTCCATTAGCCCCACCACCACCCCAATCCCAATCGTAGCTGATGGAACAACGTCTACTGTGTTGCATCAAATGGGGTCAGTGTGTCCTGTACTAACAGTGCCCATGTCTTTCCTTGTCGCACCAGGCACTCATCACCATGGGAGTAGCGTTGACTCGAGCTGCTCAGTGGACTGCGGCTGGCACCGGCGTCGGCAAGTTGGAATTCACGCCCTTGAATGTGTCCCTGATGAATGACATTATTAAATTTGTTGACAATGTGAACTCCAAGCATCCCCAAGAAGCGGCCTTAATGTTTCGAGAAGCTCTGGAATGGTCGTCAGGAATAGATCCATCTGCTTTTGGGTCAGATTATGAAACTAGGTGGGTTTCAGATATGCGTGCGGTGAATGTTACCGGCATCTTGTTCAGTAACAGGAAACTGTAGTGTAGGTGCGCACGTTATGTATCGATTTAAGAAAACTGCAGTTCATATTTTATTGGGATGAAGAAGTAACGTGTACTCTTGAGCAGGGTTATGGTACAGTAAGGTAGAATAATTAAATATGCCTAACCAAGTCACAACATTGTTGCTTCTGAATTCAATGCCACAGCTTACGATTTAAAATAGTGTATTCACGTTTCATAGAAGCCTAGAAAAATAGGTGCAGGAGTTGGCCATTCGAGCCAGCACCGCCATTCAATATGATCATGGCTGATATGGGGGAAAAGCAGGAACAGGGTACTGATTTTAGATGATCATGGCTGATCATCTAAAATCAGTACCCTGTTCCTGCTTTTCCCCCATATCTCTTGATTCCGTTAGCCCAAAGAGCTAAATCTAACTCTATCAGACACAAAATGCTGGAGTAACTCAGCGGATCAGGCAGCATCTCTGGAGAAAAGGAACAGGTGACCTTTTGGGTGGAAAACCTTCTTCAGACATAATAATAGTAATAATAATAATAATAATAATACACTTTATTGTCACTGTAAATACATATAATGAAATTTCAGGCGCACTGCTTGAGCGGAGCTCCAACGTAACAGACAAATAATAACGACAATGGAAACAACAAAACTGCAAGAAAAACGTTGTCGTCAGAATGTGCAATATTTCACAGTATAGTGTTGTGGCAGTACAAAATATTGGCTATGAGGGCTGTGTGTTCAGTAGAGAGTTCAGAGTGGTGGTGGCTTTGGGGTAGAAACTGTTTGTTAATCTTGTAGTTTGTGATTTTATGAACCTGTAAAGCATTCCTGGGGCAGAAGGGCAAACAGTGATGCGCAGGATGAGATGAGTCCTTTAGTCTGCGTGATGCATTCCGCAGGCAACGAGAGCTGTAGATCTCTTCCAGGGCAGGCAGGTGTGTGTTGGTGATCTTCTGGGCTGTATTGATGACTCTGCAGAGCCTTCTTGTCAGCCACAGAACTGTTGCCATACCATACCAGGATGCCATGTGTCAGGACACTCTGGACCAACTAGCAGCTGTTGTGGAAGTACCTGGGGAGGGGGTAGTTTGAGTGGGAAGGGATGAGTGAACTAGGGAGTTGCAGAGGGAATGGTCTCAGGGGAAAGGGGTGGAGATGGGAAGATGTGACTAGTGGTGGCGTAATTGTTGGAGGATTATGTGCTGTATACGATGTGATGAAAGGTGAGGAACTGGGTGGACTCTGTCCCTGTCGCGACTGAAGGGAGGGGAAGCAAGATTGGGACTATGGGATACTATGTTTCTATGTTTCTATGTTTCTACTGAGGAGGCACCTATGACAGAAGAGGGGAACCCCTAATCCTTGAAGAATGAGATATCTCAGATGTCCATGTATGAAACACCTCTTCTTGGGAGCAGATGCAGCGGAGACTTAGGAATTGGGAGTAGAGGATAAAGTCTTTGCAGGAGGCAGGGTGTGAATAAGTGCAGTCTAGAATGCTGTGGAAGTCAGTTTGTAATAGACATCAGTCGATATCTATCTCCGGTGATGGAGATGGTGAGATCTAAAAAGGGGGGGGGGGGGGGGGGGGGGGGGGGGAACAGAAATGGTCCAAGTGAATTTGAGTGCAGGATGGAAATTGGTAGTAAGGTTAATGAAGTCCATGAGTTCTGTATGGGTGCAGGAGGTAGCCCCGATGTAGTCGTCAGTGTAACGGAGATAGAGTTCGGGGATAGGGCCAGTGTCGCCTGGAACGGGGATTGTTTGGCATACCCTACAAACAGGCAGGCATAACAGAGGGCCATGTGAGTGTAAATCTACAACTCTCTGCAATTTCTTGTGGTCTTGGGCAGAGTTTTTCCCAAACAAAGCTGTGATGTAACCTGACCGTAGGCTTTCTATTGTGCATATGTGGAAGTTTCTAAGAGTCAATGAAGAAATATCGAATTTCCTCAGTCTCCTGAAGAACTAGAGTGGAAATGTCAAAGACTAGAAGGCATATCTTTGAGGTGGGTGAGGTAAAGTTTAAAAGAGGTGAGTGAGGAAAGATTTTTATACTGAGGGTGGGGAGTAGTTGGAATGTACTGCAGGGGATGATGGTGGAGGTAGATACAATTGTGACATTTAAGTGACTTTTAGATCGGTATGTGAAAGGTAAGGATTTTGTGCAGGCAGATAAGAGTAGGTCTTGGAATCATGTTCAGCACAGACTGTGATCTGATGGAACATATTTTTGTGCTGTACTTTTAGACGTTTTTGTGTAAACATAGAAACATAGAAAATAGGTGCAGGAGTAGGCCATTCAGCCCTTCGAGCCCATTCAATATGATCATGGCTGATCATCGAACTCAGTATCCTGTACCTGCCTTCTCTCCATACCCCCTGATCCCTTTAGCCATAGGGGCCACATCTAACTCCCTCTTAAATATAGCCAATGAACTGGCCTCAACTACCTTCGGTGGCAGAGAGTTCCAGAGATTCACCACTCTCTGTGTGAAAAATGTTTTTTCTCATCTCGGTCCTAAAGGATTTTCCCTTTATCCTTAAACTGTGACCCCTTGTCCTGGACTGGAGTATTGTGTTTACATAATCGGGAACAATCTTCCTGCATCTAGCCTGTCCAACCCCTTAAGAGTTTTGTAAGTTTCTATAAGATCCCCCCTCAATCTTCTAAACTCTAGCGAGTACAAGCCGAGTCTATCCAGTCTTTCTTCATATGAAAGTCCTGACATCCCAGGAATCAGTCTGGTGAACCTTCTCTGTACTCCCTCTTTGGCAAGAATGTCTTTCCTCAGATTTGGAGACCAAAACTGTACACAATACTCCAGGTGTGGTCTCACCAATACCCTGTACAACTGCAGTAGAACCTCCCTGCTTCTATACTCAAATCCTTTTGCTATGAATGCTAACATACCATTCTCTTTTTTCACTGCTTGCTGCACCTGCATGCCTACTTTCAATGACTGGTGTACCATGACACCCAGGTCTCGTTGCATCTCCCCTTTTCCTAATCAGGCACCATTCAGATAATAGTCTACTTTCCTGTTTTTGCCACCAAAGTGGATAACCTCACATTTATCCACATTATACTGCATCTTCCATGCATTTGCCCACTCACCCAGCCTATCCAAGTCACCTTGCAGCCTCCTAGCATCCTCCTCACAGCTAACACTGCCCCCCAGCTTCGTGTCATCCGCAAACTTGGAGATGTTGCATTCAATTCCCTCGTCCAAATCATTAATATATATTGTAAATAGCTGGGGTCCCAGCACTGAGCCTTGCGGTACCCCACTAGTCACTGCCTGCCATTCTGAAAAGGACCCGTTTACTCCTACTCTTTGCTTCATGTTTGCCAGCCAGTTCTCTATCCACATCAATACTGAATCCCCAATACCTTGTGCTTTAAGTTTGTATACTAATCTCTTATGTGGGACCTTGTCGAAAGCCTTCTGAAAGTCCAGATATAACACATCCACTGGTTCTCCCTTATCCACTCTACTAGTTACATCCTCAAAAAATTCTATAAGATTCGTCAGACATGATTTAACTTTCGTAAATCCATGCTGACTTTGTCCAATGATTTCACCACTTTCCAAATGTGCTGCTATCCCATCTTTAATAACTGACTCTAGCAGTTTCCCCACTACCGATGTTAGACTAACTGGTCTGTAATTCCTCGTTTTCTCTCTCCCTCCCTTTTTAAAAAGTGGGGTTACATTAGCTCCCCTCCAATCCTCAGGAACTACTCCGGAATCTAAAGAGTTTTGAAAAATTATCACTAATGCATCCACTATTTCTGGGGCTATTTCCTTAAGTACTCTGGGATGCAGTCTAACCGGCCCTGGGGATTTATCGGTCTTTAATCCATTCAATTTACCTAACACCACTTCCCGGCTAACCTGGATTTCACTCAGTTCCTCCATCTCATTTGACCCGCGGTCCCCTGCTATTTCCGGCAGATTATTCATGTCTTCCTTAGTGAAGACGGAACCAAAGTAGTTATTCAATTGGTCTGCCATGTCCTTGTTCCCCATGATCAATTCACCTGTTTCTGACTGCAAGAGACCTACATTTGTTTTAACTAACTCTTTCTCTTCACATATCTATAAAAACTTTTGCAGTCAGTGTTTATGTTCCCTGCCAGTTTTCTTTCATAATCTATTTTCCCTTTCCTAATTAAGCCCTTTGTCCTCCTCTTCTGTACTCTGAATTTCTCCCAGTCTTCTGGTAGGCTGCATTTTCTGGCTAATTTGTACGCTTCATCTTTTGTTTTGGTCCCTGATTTCCCTTGTTATCCACGGATGCACTACCTTCCCTCATTTATTCTTTTGCCAAACTGGGATGAACAATTTTTGTAGTTCATCCATGCAGTCTTTAAATGCCTTCCATTGCATATCCACCGTCAACCCTTTAAGAATCAATTGCCAGTCAATCTTGGCCAATTCATAGAAACATAGAAAATAGGTGCAGGAGTAGGCCAATCGGCCCTTCGAGCCTGCACCGCCAATCAATATGATCATGGCTGATCATCCAACTCAGTATCCTGTACCTGCCTTCTCTCCATACCCCCTGATCCCTTTAGCCACAAGGGCCACATCTAACTCCCTCTTAAATATAGCCAATGAACTGGCCTCAACTACCTTCTGCGGGAGAGAATTCCAGAGATTCACCACTCTGTGCGAAAAAAGTTTTCCTCATCTCGGTCCTAAAAGATTTCCCCCTTATCCTTAAACTGTGACCCCTTGTTCTGGACTTCCCCAACATCGGGAATAATCTTCCTGCATCTAGCCTGTCCAACCCCTTAAGAATTTTGTAAGTTTCTATAAGATCCCCCCTCAATCTTCTAAATTCTAGCGAGTACAAACCGAGTCTATCCAGTCTTTCTTCATAATTCACGTCTCATACCCTCAAAGTTACCTTTCTTTAAATTCAGAACCCTTGTTTCTTAATTAACAATGTCACTCTCCATCCTAATGAAGAACTCAACCATATTATGGTCACTCTTGCCCAAGGGGCCACGCACAACAAGACTGCTAACTAACCCTTCTTCATTACTCAATACCCAGTCTAGAATAGCCTGCTCTCTCGTTAGTTCCTCGACATGCTGGTTTAGAAATCTATCCCGCATACATTCCAATAAATCCTCTTCCTCAGCACCCCTGCCAATTTGATTCACCCAATCTATATGTAGATTGAAGTCACCCATTATAACTGTTTTACCTTTGTTGCACGCATTTCTAATTTCCTGTTTGATGCCATCCCCAACTCCACTACTACTGTTAGGTGGCCTGTACACAACACCCACTAACGTTTTCTGCCCCTTAGTGTTTCGCAGCTCTACCCATATCGATTCCACATTCTCCAAGCTAATGTCCTTCCTTTCCATTGCGTTAATCGTAGCGGCACCTAGTGGTTAATCTGTATATGCAGAACCCTCGTCATAGGCCGGGTCTGTCACGTGACATGGTTCGTTTCGCGGGCTTTTCAGTATGTTCAGTAGCTGGTGCTCTTCACGACGACAAGAGCTAAAAACTTTTTCTCTTGACTAAGTGCTCGTGTAGTTCAAGTGTTGTTTTGACAATAAAAACCATTTTGCTCGACCCGCTTGGTCTCGCTACATTAGGTTATTTTAACTGATCACGCAATTTCTGTGACAACAACTTAACTGCTTATTATTGCTTTGTTTACTGATCAAAGTTCTAGAATGGATATTTAAAAATCTATCTTATGTCAATTTTCTTATTTTCAGTAAAGGAGCTTTAGTATCAAAAGAAAACGTGGATGGGATCCCTTTACTAAATTTTCAGACTTCTTCGGGTTATATTAAAATATTCTCCTTTAATCAGCTGGCTAAGTTTCTGGAAATAGCTCAGAAGGAAAAACTGAAAGAAACTCAAGTTTGTTTGGAAGGTCAGTTTTATTTAATTATTCCTTTATGTAAAATGATTTTGATTGGTTTGGCTTATGTATTTATGGAACTCTTTCCTGTCAATACTTTAGGACCATTAATTGAAATCATACAAGTGCACAGCACAGCACAGATGGGGGCAATTGAATTCATCCAAAGAATAATCCAATTGATTCCATACTCATAATCTTTTTCCAAATAATTGCACAATTTTCTCCTTCATTTACTATTTGCATTTTGAACGGCTGTATCGACTACCCAATAAGGTAGCAAATTTCAAATCCTAATCAAAGATCAAAGATAACTAGGGATAAAATTGGTCCATTAGAGAGTCAGAGTGGCCAACTATCTGCAGAGCCAAAAGAGATGGGGGAGATATTGAACAGTTTCTTTTCTTCGGTATTCACCAAGGAAAAGGATATTGAATTATGTGAGGTAAGGGAAACAAGTAGAGTAGCTATGGAAACTATGAGGATCAAAGAAGAGGAAGTACTGACACTTTTGAGAAATATAAAAGTGGATAAGTCTCCAGGTCCGGACAGGATATTCCCTAGGACATTGAGGGAAGTTAGTGTAGAAATAGCAGGGTCTATGGCAGAAATATTTCAAATGTCATTAGAAACGGGAATAGTGCCGGAGGATTGGCGTACTGCGCATGTTGTTCCATTGTTTAAAAAGGGGTCTAAGAGTAAACCTAGCAATTATAGACCTATTAGTTTGACGTCAGTGGTGGGCAAATTAATGGAAAGAATACTTAGAGATAATATATATAAGCATCTGGATAAACAGGGTCTGATTAGGAACAGTCAACATGGATTTGTGCCTGGAAGGTCATGTTTAACTAATCTTCTTGAATTTTTTGAAGATGTTACTCGGGAAATTGATGAGGGTAAAGCAGTGGATGTTGTGTATATGGACTTCAGTAAGGCCTTTGACAAGGTTCCTCATGGAAGGTTAGTTAAGAAGGTTCAATGGTTGGGTATTAATGGTGGAGTAGCAAGATGGATTCAACAGTGGCTGAATGGGAGATGCCAGAGAGTAATGGTGGATGGTTGTTTGTCAGGTTGGAGGCCAGTGACGAGTGGGGTGCCACAGGGATCTGTGTTGGGTCCACTGTTGTTTGTCATGTACATCAATGATCTGGACGATGGTGTGGTAAATTGGATTAGTAAGTATGCAGATGATACTAAGATAGGTGGGGTTGCGGGTAATGAAGAAGAGTTTCAAAGTCTACAGAGAGATTTATGCCAGTTGGAAGAGTGGGCTGAAAGATGGCAGATGGAGTTTAATGCTGATAAGTGTGAGGTGCTACATCTTGGCAGGACAAATCAAAATAGGACGTACATGGTAAATGGTAGGGAATTGAAGAATGTAGGTGAACAGAGGGATCTGGGAATAACTGTGCACAGTTCCATGAAAGTGGAATCTCATGTAGATAGGGTGGTAAAGAAAGCTTTTGGTGTGCTGGCCTTTATAAATCAGAGCATTGAGTATAGAAGTTGGGATGTAATGTTAAAATTGTACAAGGCATTGGTGAGGCCAATTCTGGAGTATGGTGTACAATTTTGGTCGCCTAATTTTAGGAAGGATGTCAACAAAATAGAGAGAGTACAGAGGAGATTTACTAGAATGTTGCCTGGGTTTCAGCAACTAAGTTACAGAGAAAGGTTGAACAAGTTAGGGCTTTATTCTTTGGAGCGCAGAAGGTTAAGGGGGGACTTGATAGAGGTTTTTAAAATGATGAGAGGGATAGACAGAGTTGACGTGGAAAAGCTTTTCCCACTGAGAGTAGGGAAGATTCAAACAAGGGGACATGACTTGAGAATTAAGGGACTGAAGTTTAGGGGTAACATGAGGGGGAACTTCTTTACGCAGAGAGTGGTAGCTGTGTGGAATGAGCTTCCAGTGAAGGTGGTGGAGGCAGGTTCGTTTTTATCATTTAAAAATAAATTGGATAGTTATATGGATGGGAAAGGAATGGAGGGTTATGGTCTGAGCGCAGGTATATGGGACTAGGGGAGACTATGTGTTCGGCACGGACTAGAGGGGTCGAGATGGCCTGTTTCCGTGCTGTAATTGTTATATATATATGTTATATGTTATTCCTTTACAGTTAACTGTCATGCCAACTTCAAAGATTTCACAGATACACCATCTTTCCTAATTCTTCCTACCACAATGTATCAGTAATGAAATTTGTCTTTTATATTCTACTATTTCTCTCTGGTTTGTATAAGATCGCATGCTACCTTTGTCACTGTTTACCATACTTCCAGGTTTTGTGTCGGGTACAAATTTGAAATTGTGAATGCCTTTAGTATATTTCAAAATAGCTGTCATTTTCACGTTACTTTGAAAAACAGCCCTTCATCATTTCTGTTTTATAACCGTAAATAAGTTATGTATCTTTGCGTTTATTCCACTTTTATCTCATTTATTAAGTCAAGTCAAGTCAAGTTTTATTCATCACTTGCACACACAGTGCAGTGAAATGAAGTTGCCTGCAGCGGTAAAATTAAAAAAAACACACAATACACAATAAAAAATTGAACACAAACATCAACAGCATTCATCACTGTGGTGGAAGGCACAAAATTTGGTCAGTCCTCCTTATTCCTCCCCGTGGTCGGGACCACAACTCTCCGCAGTCGCCTCTGCGGGTGTCCAGATGTGCAGACAAGGTAAGTCCAGGTAAGTCCTGAATCGGTGCTTCCCCACCGGAGACCCTGGCTTCAAGATGGTGTAGGCCGCAGGCCGGCGGTCAAAGATCTAAAGTCCCCACCGCGCCGCAGCCAGAAGCACCGCAGACCGCAGGGCCAGCGGTCGGAGCTCCTCTCCAGGGATCACCGCTCTGGATGGTAAGTCCCCGCCGCGCCCGTGGTTAGAGTAGGCCGCGGGCCGGCGGTCAGAGCTCTTCAGACATGGAAAAAGTCACCTCTCCGTGGAGGAGGCGACCAGAGCGGTTTCCCCCTTACCCCCCAACACCACCCCCCACACAAGACGCATAGAGAAAACTAACACGCTGCTGGCAGGGCTGCCGGCTCGCAGCACCCCCACCGACCTCAAAATTAGCACATTTTTGTTGTGAAAGTAGTTTTTTAGTTTAGTTTTGAGATACAGAATGGAAACAAGCTCTTTGGCCCACCGTGTCCGCACCGACCAGCGAAAGAGAACGCCAGTTCAGTTTAGTTTAATGTCACGTGTACCGAGGTACAGTGAAAAGCTTTTTGTTGTGTTCTACCCAGTCAGCAGAAAGACAATACTTGATTACAATCAATCTATTTACAGTGTATAGATACTTAAGGGAATAACGTTTAGTGCAAGTTAAAGCCAGCAAAGTCCGGTCAAGGATAGTCCGAGGGACATCATAGAGGTAGATAGTAGTTCAGCACTGCTCTCTGGTTGTGGCAGGATGATTCAGTTGCCTGATAACAGCTGGGAAGAAACCGTCCCTGAATCTGGTAGTGTGCGATTTCACACGTATACCTTTTGCGTGATGGGAGAGGGTGGAAAAGGGAGTGGCCAGAGTGCGACTCATCCTTGATTATGCTGCTAGGCTTGCCGAGGCAGTGTGAGGTATAAATGGAATCAATAGAAGGGAGGTTGGTTTGCATGATAGCCTGGGCTGCATCCACAATCGCTGCAATTTCTTAGGATCCTGGATGGAGCTATTCCCAAACCAAGCTGTGATGCATCCTGATAAAATGCTTTCTATGCATTGGAGGATAACAGGGAAATAAGGAGGAAGATTGGGATGAATGAAATTACTGCTGCAGATCTGGCCCATTGCTGGTGTAAGATATGGAACATAGTATTTATTCTCTAACTGTTCAACATTCAGTAAGATCAATTTTGTTCAGTATCATAACTTTAGGGATAAAAAATGTTTGAAAAGAATCCACCCAAAACAAATTCACGCCAATTTTCCAATAGAACTCTAAATAAATACAAACAAACAATATCATTGTGAGAAAATGGGTTAAAGTACAGGATGGAGATTGATAACCTGGTTGAGTGATGCCACAACAATAATTTTACTCTCATCATTAGCAAAGCCAAGGAGATGATTGTTGACTGGGGACAGACAAAGGACGATGCACCTGTCATCATTAGCAGGATGAGAGAGCCAATGGGTTCAATTTCCTGGGTCAACACGTCTCTGATGATCTGTCCTGGGTGTAGCATATTGAGACAATCATGAAGAAAGTTCAACAACCCTACATTCTCAGAAGTTTGGGGAGATTCAGCATGTTACTCAATTTCTATTTTCTATGTTTCTATGAACTTCCACAAGCATAGGTGGAGAGCATACTGATTGGTTGCATGACCTACTTCAGAAATTTGAATGCTCAAGAATGAAGGGGGTTGCAAAAAGTGGTTAACATTGAAGGGATTAAATCCCTCACCATTAAAGGGATCTATGAAAAGGGCTTCCTCAAGTAGACAGCTAATATCATCATAGACCCTTACCATCCTAGCCTCATGCTCATCTCACTGCTACCATTGGGAAGAAGTACAGTAGCTTTAGAACCATGACCTCATGGTTTTCTGGGAACAACTTATTTCCATTAACTATTAGGTTCTTGAATCACCCTGCACAATCCTAAAGGGCTTGTCCCAATGCTCGTGGATGTCACGTATGAGTAACAGTATGAGTAACAGTAGGTACTCGTGAAATCCGGTAAACTCATGACGTTTTTTCCACACTGTGAAAAAAATTGTTACTTTTTACACGTACGAGCTCCTACGTACCCACTACGTACATTATATGAGCTCGAATCGGGAGAACTCAGGAGAACTCTTGAATTATCTCGTACAGTGGGACAGGCCCTGAAGCACTACAGCCTTGTACTACTATGGTTGCTCTACGTACTTTGATCTTTGCGCTATCATGGTCTAACTTACTTAGAATAACTGATAATTTATTGTATATTTATTGTTGTGCGTTTCATGGGCCAGTGAAGCTGCAGCAAATACAAATTTAATTGTTTTGGTTATAATACGATGCATATGACAAATAAACACTCTTGACTCTCTTAACTTTTGAAAATAAACCTGTCAATTATATTTAATCATGGATGTTTGAAATAGAGTCTTCAAAGTTTAAAATAACATTGAATTATTTATGCCGAAAATGTCTGTACAGGCATCCAACTATTTAAATTGTATGGTTAAAAGGAAATGTTTTGTTCGCTGATGTGCTGGATCTTTTACAATTTCAACTGCAGCAACTGGCTGCAAATGAGTGTACATCTTTTGTTATTACTGTCCCACTTGTTGTCTCTTATTAAAAAATTGGTTGATCCTGAGTTATGGATAAATCGGTTTATGGATAATTCCGAGGAACGGAGGCCTTGCATAACCCAGGGAATGCCTGTATTGTAAACATGAAACATACACTTTGTATCTCACTTAATGGCAGAGGGTATTAAAACAAATCTACAGTAAATGTAGTAGGAATGAAAAAATGAAAACATTGATAGTGATAAAGAAGTCGTACTGAATAAATTAATGGGACAGAAACCTGACAAATGGTGGAAGTTTCTCAGAGTGGCCTAATAGTCCTCTGGAAGTGACTGTAACCCGCAATATTCATTCAGTAGTAGAGTCATAGAGTGATACAGTGTGGAAACAGGCCCTTCTGCCAAACTTGCTCACACTGGGCAACATGTCTCAGCTACACTAGTCCCACCTGCCAGCATTAGATTCATATCCCTTCAAACCTGTCCAATCCATGTACTGCCTAACTACTTCTTAAATGTTGGGATAGTCCCTGCCTCAACTACCTCCTCTGTTCCATACATCCACCACCCTTTGTGTGAAAAAGTTACCTCTCAAAGTTACCTATTAAATATTTGCCCCTTCACCTGAAACCTATGTCCTCTGGTCCTCGATTCACCTACTCTGGGCTAGAGACTCTGTGCTTCTACCTGATCTATTCCTCTCATGATCTTATACACCTCTATAAAATCACCCTTCATCCTCCTGCATTCCAAGTAATAGTCCTGGCCTACTCAACGTCTGCCTATAGTTCAGACCCTCTAGTCCTGGCAACATTCTTCTCTGTACCCTTTCCAGCTTGACAACATCTTTCCTATAACACGGTGCCCAGAACTGAACACAATACTCTAAATGTAATTTTTCTAGTTGAAGTTTTATTGGAAGGTGAAAGGAAGAAATAGGAGCATTCAACTGCAAGGTACAGACAACATTAGGTTTGAAAATTATTAGTATAAGCACAGGGTAAGGATTATACTGACTTCTTTCTCTTGGTTAACAATATTAAACCCATTGATGCCCTTGTTTCCATTAAGAATCAACAATTGCAATATTTTAATATTCTAAGATGGACAGTAGTTTTAGGTATTCTTCACCATCATAACCCTGCTTGATCACATCAAGTTATATGCACATTTGCTGCTTTGAACAAAAATGGTCACTATTCAAAGATATTTGTAGGACACAAATTTAACTACAAGCTTTTCTTCTTTCCTCAGCCTTTACTCTCGTCCCTTCCACTTTCACCCCCAACAACAAATGCAGGGAATTCTTTATTATTAGGATTGAGACCATCTATTATTCATCAGACTCCATCACTTCCCTTCCTTAACCTATCAAGTCATTCCTTCCTTAAAGTCCCTTCTAGTCCTTGCACTGGTACCTTGAACAAGATAATAAAACACTCTTGACTCTTTCCCTGGTTTCTCTCTCTTTATGCATTACTGCTCCATTTCCAAACTCTTTTTCTGGTACAAAATGTTTGTATTTTGTTGTTGGTTTCCAAATCCTTTAAGCCAAATTTGTTACAGCTTCAATATTGAATCCCTCTGTTTAGTATTTAAATAATCTCAGTCAAAGTACAAATAACATTGTGTGCAACTGTGATCAGTTCAGTATTTCTTTAATATAATTTTCACTGAGTACTCGCATACACAAAGGAAACGAAAAAACGTTGCTCAATCAGTTTCCATTCAGTGTAGTTAATTAAAAAGGATAAATACATAGAGCTTTAAAAACAAATTAAAATTACCATGTCTAAAAACAGAAAGTAGGACTAAAATTTGCAATAGAACATATTAAGCCATGCCTTTCCATTCTTGTTGATCCAACTGCAAGCTTCAATCATGTTTGAAGATATCATACTCTCTAAAACCTTCCCTTTCCAGACTGTTTTCATATTTCACATCTATATGGTGTCCTTCAGTGATATCTGTTAACTCAGTTCTAGTGACTGTGTGTAAAAAAGACCATAGTATAACCTTTGACCATTCACCTTGACCTCTGTCTGAGAATAAACATTCACGTTTACAGTCTTGGCAATCTCGTTAACTTTGAACAAAGTTGACAATTCACACATATTTTTCCATCCCCCCTACAAAATCTCAACGGCCCCCTGTGGTCTGCCTCAGATCATTTGATGCTGAATCCATCACTTTGCTACTTTTAAGGCTTAATTGCCTCCTGTCCTCTACTTCCCTCTGCCATTTTCCACGCATAAACCTGGGCTCTCCTTATTCTTGACAGATTCCCTTCAGTCATTAATCCTGAATTAACTCACTGACCTTCTGTTTTCATTTCATAACATCATCTAAACCAGTATCGGCCCATTCACATCTTTGTCTTTTGGATTTTCCAGTTTCCTGGCTGGTGTCCTAGTTGGTAACCTTTATTCTATCCAGAGTAAACGTATAAAACACTCACCCTATCTATTCTACTCCCACCATGATTATATCCACCTCTATAAGACGTGGAAAAGCTTTTCCCACTGAGAGTAGGGAAGATTCAAACAAGGGGACATGACTTGAGAATTAAGGGACTGAAGTTTAGGGGTAACATGAGGGGGAACTTCTTTACTCAGAGAGTGGTAGCTGTGTGGAATGAGCTTCCAGTGAAGGTGGTGGAGGCAGGTTCGTTTTTATCATTTAAAAATAAATTGGATAGTTATATGGATGGGAAAGGAATGGAGGGTTATGGTCTGAGCGCAGGTATATGGGACTAGGGGAGATTATGTGTTCGGCACGGACTAGAAGGGTCGAGATGGCCTGTTTCCGTGCTGTAATTGTTATATGGTTATATTATATGGTTATATAAGATCACTCCTCAGCTTCCCGTGCTCCAAGGAATGAAGTCCTAGCCTGCCCAACCTCTCTCCATAGCTCAAGTTCCGTGTCCTGTGTTCTCTTCGTGTTCTCCAATTTCTCTGTCTTAACTGCTCTCTGTATATTTGCACCTGCATAACCGCCCTCCAAAATGCACTCCTGGTGCATTTGTCTCTTGTGCTTCCCCAATTTTAACTGTTACCATGTCTTCTGCTGCCAAGGTTTTAACCTCAGGGATTCTTTAACCTCAGGGATTCTCAGTGAACATCTCAGCCTTCCTGCCTCTCCATCTCTTCTGTTTTTACGAGCATTTTTTTAACTTTCTTCATTGGCTAAACTTTGGTTATTGTTTTGCTTGGCTCAGCGTCAAATTTTGATTAATGCTTGTGAAAAATACCTTTGATATTTTGCTGTTAAAGCACCATGGCAACTTTTCATTATTACTGTTCCACTAGCTCTGGATAGGGGATCTGCCACTCAGAAAAGACCAATTTCACTGAAGTCTGTTGTGAAATGCAATTCTTACAGGTGTTCCATTTCCTCTAATAAATAGAACCTCAAAGATAGTTATAAGCAATAATAAGTTAAAATTAACTTTAGAAACCAGCTGGCTAGAATTAGTAGCTAGAATATCTAGCACTAATTAAAAAATGAATGACTGTTGGTCTATGCCCTTGTTATCTCATGTTATTTCTTCAGAAGTCAATGATCCTTGCAGATTTGTCTACAGCGAGCACAGGCAATCTGTTCAACAGTAGAGGGCCCCATAGCTGAGCTTGCTCCCTTTTCATTAATACATTAGTAAATTGCAGGCATTCCTGGATAATTCTTAATTTTAAACTTTGTCTAATTGTAATATTCTATAACCTCTTGAGATTCAGCACACAAAAATAATTTAAATGATAAGCTGTTTGTTTGTCGCCTTACCCACCGCCTATCCTGCCCCATTCTCCACTGTGTGTATTTGACTCATATGTAGCTACTAAGTAACTAAGATGCCAATAGGCCCAGTTATGAACCTGTTGCAATTTTATACAACTACATTAAATATTACATTATTGCAGCAATTGTTTGTGTGATTAGGAATTGCTTTCTATTGTGGTAATCCCAGAAACAGTATGAAAAGGAATAACGATGTCAATGTATCAAAATAAATATAATCATTTTTTCTCATTGCAAACTGCAGCATGTACTGGAATAGTAATAAATATATTTTTATTTTTACAGTTTTGATAATAGCATTAATCAATCCAATGTTTTATATTCTTAATCATGCAATGTTTCACTTCAGCAAACAGAGATCCAATAGCAAAGATTCTAGGCCCTAGTTTTGCGACAGTGGAAGGAGAGGACAGCTCTATGTTGCGTTTACTGGAAAAAGTGAAGAAAGGCAGTGAAGAGCCTTTGGCTGAAGTTCAAATGAAATTATTTCTTCTTCTCCAACAGTTGGATATGCAGCTTCTTAATACTTCTTTACAAAAAATTTCACAGTACGTATTACAAATAAATTGTTAGCATCTATGATCATGTGAAAATATTTTGTCAGTCTCCCTAATGGTCGAAAGTGGTTTCCGCTTCTTCTATGTTCCGGCGATTATTTCAAAAAATTCAAAACCGGCCGCGACTAAAAATACCTTCCACTACCTGCAACCTCCGGCAACCACCTTCAACTAGCATCGCAACCGGCTTCGACTAAAAAATTACCGATTTTTAAAACGGCAACCTATTTTTAGTCGTGGCCGGTTTTGAATTTTTCAGGTTTCCTAAGTGGGACAGGGGCATTACAGTGCCAGAGAACTTGACTATGGGTGCTATCTGTATGGAGTTTGAACAATCTTCCTGTAACCACATCGGTTTTCTCCGGGTGCTCTGGTTTCCGACCACACTCCAAAGACATACAGGTTCGTAGGTTCATAGGCTTCGGTAAAAAAAAATTGTCCCTAATGTGTAGGATAGTGCAAGTGTACAGGTGATCGGTGCAGATGCGATGAGCCAAAGGGCCTGTTTTTGCACTATCTCAAAAGTCTAAAATAAAGTTTTAAATAATTAGTGGTCAAAATGTTTATGGCATCCTCTTTCTCCTTTGGAGAGAGACTTGTATTCTGTATCCTCTTAATCAGAGAAGGAAGAACATATATTCTAAATGGATCATCACTATTGCTTAGTCCACTTGTTTTTTTTTTATTTTGCAAATATTTTTCTTGTAAATCTATATCGAATTATGTCAGATGGATTTATTTCAGCATTTTAATGATATAGATTTTGTTTCTTTGAATTTGTCTTTGTATGATTTATATGATGTAGCTTTATATGATTTGTTGTATGTTTTGTTGCTGATTTGACTGATTTCCCTCAATTACTTTGTCATGATTATTATTATCTGTGTAAACAAATTACTTTGTGCATAAACCTTATAGCTTGCTTGCCAGTTTATCCTGAATTGGCACACAATCTATACACTTTATTTCTTTCATCTTTTTTGGTATTTTGTCGTTTTGCCCTTTGTTGGTTTATTTGGCGATCTATACATGATATTTTCCATATGCTCATCATGCATTTTGTCCTAAGTTGGGTGAGAGAATGCTGTGTATGGGGAGGGGAGGGATATTTTTAATGGTACAAAGTAAACCTTCATCTTTACAGACCTCTTTTAATGGATTTCGGTTATAGCGGACCGACCTACCGACCTTCACTGCTTAGGCTGGGCTGCCGACACCACTCTGCCTGTGTCACCTATCCAGTCACTCCTGCCGCCACACCCACTCTGGCAACACCAACGCTAGCCACTCCCACAGCCACTGCACCCCCGACCGTTCTCAGGCCGTGCCTATCACTGCCGCCACCAGTGCCATTACACAACACTAAATCCAGAATTGCCTTCTCCCTGGTAGGCTCCAATACAAGCTGCTCTTTCTTCCTCTTTGGAATGAACTGATCCTACACCATCTGTATTATTCCCAGAAATACCTGCCATTGTTGTTCCACTGTCATCCATGTAGGGTATCTTTCCAGTCAACTTTAGCCAGCTGCTCCCTCATGGCTCCACAATCCCCTTTGTTCAACTGTAATACTGAGACCTCCGATTTACCCTTCTCCCTCTCAAATTGTAAATTAAAACTTATCATATTATGGTTAATATCCTAATGGCTTCTTAACCGCAAGTTCCCTTATCAAATCCGGTTCATTACACAACACTAAATCCAGAATTGCCTTCTCCCTGGTAGGCTCCAATACAAGCTGCTCGAAGAATTCATCATGAAGGCTAGCCACAAACTGCATTTCATGGGGTCCAGTACCAACCTGATTTTCTCAGTCTACCTACATGTTGAAATCTCCCATAACAACCGTAGCATTACCTTTACGACATGCCAATTTTACTTCGGAGTCACGTAAGTGACTACGTGAAGAACCCGCTCAGTGCGCAGGCGCGGCATTACGCCAGCAGTGCAACAGCGGCTGCAACGGGAGTTAGGCTCTCCTGCTACAGAATGAACCGGACCGTCAGGTGAGTACCCTGAGGTCGGGTTTTCTTTTACAGGTGAGCCTTTTTCTGCTTGTGTTTTTTACAGGCAGAGAAAAAGGCTCTGGAACAAAACTGTCCCCCGTTCAAGGAGGAACGTTTTCCCGTTGGGGAGGGAGGCAGCAACAGGCGGCAGGAGCGTTACCCGGTGTTCCGTAATTCCCCGACACCGTGCCGAGGCCAGCCCGCTAGTACCTGAGCAGCGGGCTGGATGCATAGCCACTCGAGAGGCATCCGGCAGGTGTTCCCGATGTCGGACGGGGCGTCTCTCCACCCGCACGGGGGGGGGGGAGAGAGCCGCCTGAGCCGCTGGAGCGGCTCTCGGTGCAGGTGCCTGCGAGACGCACTGCTTGAGGGGCGCTCTCGCTACTACAAGGCACAAAAGCTCCAGAAGAAGGCGGTAGGAACAATTACCGGGCGCTCCGCTATCCCCATCACCGCGCCGAGCCCAGTCCCGCTAGTGCCTGAACTGCGGGCTGGATGTCTAGCCATCCGAACAGGCATCCGGCCGGTGGCGTCCGATTCGTCGGACGGGGACATGTCTCCACCTAAATGGAGGAGCGACAGCTGCCTGAGCTGCATCCAACAGCAATTGGAGCAGCTCCAGCGAGATGCGCAGAAAGAGCGCTCTCGCGGAGGGAGGTCAGGCACCCCCTCCACAGTGTTTCATGCACTGCCCTCTGCTCCCTCATTACTGGAGGCTAGCATTGGTTACCAGGGCTGGGCTGGTCTGGAACAGGGGCAGGCGGACGAATTCGGGAGTATGCCAGGGGTGCAGGAACATGAAGAGCTGTTGGGTGTGATGGACCGCTTGTAGCAACCCCACGGGCTGGAGCACCGCTGGAACCAAGAATGGCAGCCAGCATCAACCATTACTGGAAAAGGTGCTCGCTGAGGTGCTGAAACAACACAGCACCAGAAAACGGTGAGGCCCTCAAAGTAAAAAGTGTCAACAGCCAAATCTGGGGGCATGTGGGTCACATATCCGGACCCAAGAACTCAAGCTACAGCGGATCCTAAGGCTCCTGACGTCGGCCATCACAACCTTTGCTCGTTCCGTGGAGACCACGGAGATGGATACCTGCCAGCAGGATGTGCTGGCATTAATGTGTACCACACAATTTGAGATCAACAATCTCCGGAGGGAAACATAAGACCTGCCCTCAATCCCAAATTTGCTGGCTTGTGTAAAGCCCCAGCTGCGGAGACGGACGCGCTGCTATTTGGGAAAGATTTCAATAAAAAACTGAAGGAGATGCAGGAAGCATCAAAAACCTTCGGCCTAATGAGGGCAGGCCCCGGGACGAGCAAACCAAGACCTCCGATACCCAAGCGGCAGCATCCCACGGCATCCACCAGTCGACGTCCGCAATATGGGACTGGTGAACGCTTGGGGTCCGCACATTATCCCCAAAGATCTTTTAGATCAGGGCCCGCAGCGGACCCTCTGGAAAATGCGCCTCCCCCCAACATCGCCAGCACGTCAGAACAAAATCTTCAGGAAAATGAAGAAACAGAATCGCCAATAACCATGGAGGTAGGTGGGTCTGGTCCTTACCAGCATATAGAGAATAAGGGTGCTTTATTAACAGGGGGGAGATTACACTTGTTTAAAGAAGCATGGGGTATGGTCACGAGTGACAAGTATATACTCAACAACATTACAGGATATAAAATACAATTCATGTCAGAAAAAACGCCGCCAGTTCAACAATGGCCCCAAAGGGTATTTTCTCCCTCCGTCAAAGAGAAACATGAGGGACAAGCTGAACTGGTGAGACTTATCACAAAGGGGGTCATCGAAAAGACCAAACATGAACCTTTGGAATTTGTATCGAATATATTCACTAAAACCAAAAAAGATGGTGGCTGTCGCATCATCATTGACTTAACATCACTAAACAAATTTGTTAAGTATATACATTTCAAAATGGAGACATATGTTACTGCCAAACAACTGAATTCCAAAGGACACTTCATGGCAAGCATTTATCTTAAAGATGCTTACTATCTAGTACCCATATACAAGGATCATCGCAGATACCTAAAATTTATCTGGATGGTACAAAGCATTGCCCTATGGGCGAACTTCAGCCCAAGATTATTCACCAAAATATTGAACCCAGCCATGGCAATACTAAGAAAACAAAAACATATTGTCATGGCATATCTGGAGGATATTCTGATAGTAGGGAAAATGATGGAATTGGCTGTGGCAGCAGTATCAGCTACAAAACAGCTCCTCGAAACTCTGGGGTTCGTCCTACATCCAGATAAATCTAAGTTGAAGCCATCCACTATCATGGACTGGTACACAAAATTGCTGGGGAAACTCAGCGGGTGCAGCAGCATCTATGGAGCGAAGGAAATAGGCGACGTTTCGGGCCGAAACCCTTCTTCAGACTGATGGGGGGTGGGGAAAGAAAGAAGGAAAAGGGGAGGAGGAGGAGGAGCCCGAGGGCGGGCAGATGGGAGGGTGGGAGGAGACAGCTAGAGGGTTAAGGAAGGGAAGGAGACAGCACGGGCTAGCCAAATTGGGAGAATTCAATGTTAATGCCATAAGGACGCAAGGTCCCCAGACGGAATATGAGGTGCTGTTCCTCCAATTTCCGCTGTTGCTCACTCTGGCAATGGAGGAGACCCAGGACAGAGAGGTCGGATTGGGAATGGGAGGGGGAGTTGAAGTGCTGAGCCACCGGGAGGTCAGGTAGGTTATTGCGGACTGAGCGGAGGTGTTCGGCGAAACGATCGCCCAACCTACGCTTGGTCTCACCGATGTAAATCAGCTGACATCTAGAGCAGCGGATGCAGTAGATGAGGTTGGAGGAGATACAGGTGAACCTTTGTCGCACCTGGAACGACTGCTTGGGACCTTGAATGGAGTCGAGGGGGGAGGTGAAGGGACAGGTGTTGTATTTCTTGCGGTTGCAGTCGTTCCAGGTGCGACAAAGGTTCACCTGTATCTCCTCCAACCTCATCTACTGCATCCGCTGCTCTAGATGTCAGCTGATTTACATCGGTGAGACCAAGCGTAGGTTGGGCGATCGTTTCGCCGAACACCTCCGCTCAGTCCGCAATAACCTACCTGACCTCCCGGTGGCTCAGCACTTCAACTCCCCCTCCCATTCCCAATCCGACCTCTCTGTCCTGGGTCTCCTCCATTGCCAGAGTGAGCAACAGCGGAAATTGGAGGAACAGCACCTCATATTCCGTCTGGGGACCTTGCGTCCTTATGGCATTAACATTGAATTCTCCCAATTTGGCTACACCGTGCTGTCTCCTCCCCTTCCTTAACCCTCTAGCTGTCTCCTCCCACCCTCCCATCCGCCCGCCCTCGGGCTCCTCCTCCTCCTCCCCTTCTCCTTCTTTCTTTCCCCACCCCCCATCAGTCTGAAGAAGGGTTTCGGCCCGAAACGTCGCCTATTTCCTTCACTCCATAGATGCTGCTGCACCCGCTGAGTTTCCCCAGCAATTTTGTGTACCTTCGATATTCCAGCATCTGCAGTTCCCTTTTGAACACTATCATGGACTACCTGGGCTTCACAATTAACTCAGTCCATATGACTGTTACCTTGCCAACGGCAAAAATGGTTGAATTAGCACAATCATGCAACAAATTAATGGTCAACGAGCAACCAACTATTCGACAAGTAGCAAGAGTAATTGGGGAAATGGTAGCAGCATTTCCGGCTACACAATTCGGACCTTTGCACTATCAAAAAATTTACAGAGAGCAAAGGTACGGGCAATAAAACGACATACAGGTCACTATGATCGTGTCATGAACTTACCCACTGAAGCAATATCAGAGCTACAGTGGTGGGCAGAAAACGCTTGGCATAGTTTCAGCCCTATCTTTATCACTAACCCTACTTTAGTTATTCAAACAGATGCCAGTGCTCAAGGCTGGGGAGCGACTAACTCCATATCCAGCACAAGTGGTAGATGGACTAAACTAGAGTCATCATTACTACTTACACTGGGCATTAACTATCTAGAGATGTTGGGCGCCTTTTATGGTTTAAAAGCATATGTATCTAATATGCAGCACTTGCATGTTCGGTTACAAATTGATAAATACTACGGTGATGGCATATATTAACCATATGGGTGGCATAAAATCATTATCATGCAACAAATTGGTCAACATGATTTGGCAATGGTGTGTCGAAAGACATATTTGGCTATCAGCTACTTACCTACCAGGTAAGCTAAACACCCATGCCATGAGAAAATTAAACGTCTGGGTTGCAAGTTTGAACAGACCTTACCTGGAACTGGGATTGTCCAAACAAACCATCACCACCATGTCGGCATCCCTTCGAACATCCACCAAGAGGCAGTACTTAACCAGCATCAAAAAAGGGAGAAGTACTGCCAGGAAACATGGACAACATACGCAACAGCTACAGCCACCAACATACTGGAGTTCCTGGCCATCTACACCACGATGTAGGGATCAGCTACAGTGCCATCAACACAGCGCAGAGTGCTCTTTCTGCTTATCTCAAACCAGCGCCAGGACAACAGGCGATGGGATCCCATTCACTGGTGGTAAAACTGATGAAGGGCATTTACAATATCAAGCCCTAAGCCCAGGTATACCCATATTTGGGATATCAGTGTGGTCCTGACATATCTCAGGGAATGGCTACCAGCCAGATCCCCCGGCCTCGAGCAAGCTACACTAAAGACGCTCATGTTGATGGCACTTGTATCCGCTCAGAGGGTCCAGTCACTACACCTATTGCGACTGGACAACATGATCACAGCTCCAGACCAGATCTGTCGTTATCCAGCGACTGGTCAAACAGAGCAGACCAGGAACACCTAATCCAGTCGTGGCTTACCCACCAGAACCACGGTTATGTGCCATGACCCACCTACTATCCTACATAGACACAACCAGAATATTCGAGGGAGATGAAAAGCCTTGTGGGTCAGTCACAAAAACCTTATGGTGGGGTACGAGCCAAACCATTGCGAGATGGCTCAAGCAGGTGCTAGAAACTGCTGGGATAAACACTAACATGTACAAATTTTATTCCACCAGGGCAGCATCCATGTCGACGGCTAAAGAATGGACATGCCTATAGACCACATCCTGGCTACAGCAGGATGGTGGGAAGGGAAAAGACCGTTCAGAAATTTTATAATAAGCCGTTGGCAAAACCTGGTTTATTTGCAGTAAAGATTTACGAACTGCGAATATTTAATTTAAGCCCAGGGGAGCAACTTAATTCTTTGTTGTTATTGTTTAAAAAATACCATTGTGTTTTTCTACAAATAGACTCATTGGTTGATTACGATAACACTTCCTCCCTCAAGAACTTCGGCAGTGAGTGAAATGAAACTGTTACACGGTTTGAAATCACAGAGCTTTGAAATCTTCACGTAGTCACTCACGTGACTCCGAAGTAAAATAGTAAGATTAAACGAGAACGTACCAGTTTGAAGTTTGATCTGTATTTTATGAGGAGTTACGATGAGGGTATTACGTGCCCTCCGCTCCCACCCTCATTATATGGATCAAACTAATAAATTGATGTCTCCTTATGTGTACTTCAAAATAACTGTGTCTATCTGTGATTCCACACCGCTGCTTGGAAGTATGCCGCGCCTGCGCACTGAGCGGGTTCTTCACGTAATACCCTCATCGTAACTCCTCATAAAATACAGATCAAACTTCAAACTGGTAAGTTCTCGTTTAATCTTACTATTTTAACTCTTGATTCAACTTGCACCCTATATCCAGGCTACTGTTTGGGGGCTTGTAGATGTCCCATTTGGGTCTTTTTACCCTTACAATTCCTTAGTTCTATCCATGCTGACTCCACATCTCCTGTTTCAATGTCACCCCTTGCAAGGGACTGAATTTAATTCCTCACCAATCAGAACTACCCCACCCCTTCTGCCCACCTATCTGTCTTTTCGATAGGAGGTATACCCTTGAATATTCAGTTCCCAGCCCTGGCCCTCTTGCAGCCATGTATGTAATTCCCACAACATCATACTTGTCAATTTCTAACTGAACCTCAAGCTCGTCCACTTTATTTCTTATATTTGTGGTCTATCAAGTGCCTGCTACTAATTCCATCTTCCAGCATTTAGCTGGTAGCCTCCTGATCCTTAGCAATCATGGGCTCATCAAGATACTTTTTAATATATGTAAGGGACTTTTGCTCCACCAATCGCACAATCAATTTGTTCCAAATTTCAATCACCATTTGAGTGAGAAAAATCTTCAAAACCTTTTATCCTTTAACTTAAACACATGCTCTCTGATCAGATATACCTCTGTTTTGGGAGAAAGTTTGTTATTATCTACCCTATGTAGGCTCCTCCTAAATTTGTGACCTCCGTGAGGCACCGCTCACCCTTTGGTAGTCCAAGGCAAACAAACCAACTCTCTTCTGCCTCTCCTCACAATAAAACTCTAACCCAGGCAACATACTGGTGAACAGCTTCTGCATTCTCGCTGGTGTAATTACATCCTTCCTCTGGTATAGGAACCATCACTGCACATAGTGTTTTATAAAGTTTTCAAAATTACCGCCCTGCTGTTATATTCCATGCCTAGGATAATGAAGACAAATATCTTACATGCCTTCTCAACCAACTTATCTGCGATTTTCAGGCATTATTTGCACTTGGATATCAAGGTCCCTCTGTTCCTCAATTCTTCCCAGTGCACTATTATTGGCAGGTATATCCTAACCTTATTAGTTCTCTCAAACACATCACTTCACACTTAATCAGGATTAAATTCCCTGCCATTGCTTTTGCCATCTAAATAACACATTAATAATATTCTGTAGCCTAAAACAACCCTCCTCGCTATCAACAACGAAACAGATTTTTGTGTTATCCTGGAACTTAACAACCATACTCCCTACATCAATTCCCAAATATTTAATGTATTGAATAACCATTAAGGGTTCCCAATCCCTGTGGTAGACCAGGGGCCACAGGGTAGCATTCACAAATAAATCCATTACTTCCTTATACTAAGCAAAACTTAGATTGCTTGCCAACTTGCCCTAGATCCCATTTGCACCAGACTCCCAAATGGGATCTTGTGAAAGGCCTCATTGAGACTCATGTGGACATAATTAACTGCACTGCCCTCATCAACATAATGTGTTACCTCTTCAAAAAATTGAATCAAATTGTTTAATAAAAGTGTGTTGATTAGCTTTGATTAATCCCTGCTTTACCAAGAGTAGGTTAATCCTGTCCCTTAATTTTTTCCCAATAACTTTTCTCCACTGATGTTAGGCTCACATGTTAATAATTAAGTTGCCCTTGAATAAAGAAAAAAATATATTGCTGCCCTACAGTCTTCTGGCACCCCAACAATTAACCCCTTGTCTTCATAGCAGCGTGGGAGGCAAGTCATCAGGCCTTTCAGATTTCTCCACCTTTAAACCAACTCGGACATTTAATGCTACTCTTTCTAATGTTTCCAAAGTTCCACTAAATTCCTTCCCTGAATTCTCCAACCACAATGTCCTTCTCCTTAGTGAACAGAGATGAAAAGTATTCATTTTAACACCTCTTCAATGCATAGATGATTGGCTCTTAATTTGCTGTCACTCTTGGATAATATTTTGCATTTAATATGCTGAAAAACCTTGAAACTCTGAAAACTTGTCTGTCAGTAATATTATGTGTCTCCTCTTTATTTTTAAAATGTTTTAAGTGCTCCCGATACTTTCTATACTCTTCCTGCCCTGAACTTGTTACGTGTTTCCTTTTACTCCCTCCAACTGTAAATACGCTCTTCTAAAGCTTACCCCCAGTCTAATTCAGTCAAAAACCACAGTCAAGCACCGGAACAACTAAACTTTATTTTTAGATTGAACAGCAAATTCCCCTATACGATACCTAAACCACCGCGGGTTCGATCCTTGTCTCTGCCTGGCCAAGCCCTTCAGCCTCGGCAAGCAGAAACACTCCAAAAGGGCACGCAGTCCCAAGCGTTTCTCCAGAAGATCGACCTCGATCTAAGATCTACCTTTTATAGGTCCACGAACCTTGAGGGGCCGAACTACATAGGGGTGGTCTCTTTACAATCCAATCAAACATATTAATTACATTAACACATTATTGACAGTTCCCCAAACCAATTACAGAGTCTCCCATGCATTGTTTCCAGGAGAAGCTTCTGGAAGAAAACTAACTTAACTAAATAATGCAACATTTACCCTGGAACTCAAACAAACCTGACAGGGCTTAACACTTTTGACCAATCAACAAATAGCAGGGTAACTGTCTCGCAACACTATTTACATTATTTACAATTTGTTTGCAGTAATCCAATCAACTTCATGCATTTATACTTCTTTGGAGGTCCTCTGCAAAAATCTCATTCATTCTGTCAATTGAAGAGATACTTATACATTTCCCATCTGCACCATTGATCTGGGACCTAGACTCCCTTTTATCATATGATAACCATCATTTATGATAACTAATTGTACACTGGTGACTGTTACATTCTATCAAACATATTAACAACTAGATGCTGATGTATCTTCAAGTCAGTCAAGTCAAGAGAGTTTATTGTCATATGTCCCAGACAGGACAATGAAATTCTTGCTTTGCATCAACACAACGGAATATAGTAGGCATGAATACAGAACCAGAATCTCATCAAGCTTCCCGAGTTTTCATGGGCATAGCTTCATAATTTCCCATCTGATGAGTCTTCACCTCCCGAGTTTTCGTGGGCGCAAATCCCATCCATCAATCTTGATAGTTCATCTGTGCTTGATCGTTAATAGAGTATAGTTCCTAAGAGAACCTGGGATAAAGTAAGTTAACAATCCATACTTTCACTGAAGCTTTTACAGTGATGGAGTTGTACCCATGCATTTCTTCCATCCATTTTCACTGCTGTTGGAGTCATTAGAAGAACCTGCAAAGGTCCCTCCCAACAAACCTCCAATCCTTTCCTCACCCAATTCTTTATTAGGAGGTAGTCTCCAGGTTTCACTTTAATGGGAGTTGCTAACGAAGGCATCTCACTATAGGCTGCTCTTATTCTTCAATGTGAATCCCTTAAGGCTCTGGTCAAATCTAGAATGGAGTCGATCATGTCCACAGTCATATGGTGGAAATTGATTATTTTCATTGCATTCTGGTTCCAAGGTGTTTTCAAGGGTCTACCATAAACAATTTCAGCTGGGCTTAATCTAGATTTCCCGACATGCGTAACTTACTTAAAATAACCACGGGGAATGCTTCAATTCAGCCAAATTCAGTCTCAGCATTTAATTTACTATTTTGAGCTTCAGGGTCTGTCTTACACCTTTTCAATCCACAGCTTGTGGTCGATAAGCACAATTCAATTCAATTGCTGTGGAATTTCCAGCTGTTTAATTTTATCAATTTATTTCAATATGTTGTGGACCATTATTTTAAATCAAGCCAAATAAGAATGCTGAATCTAGGGACAATTTTCTTTACACCTTGATAATAGTAGCCGCTTTATTATCAAGGGTTGGATAAATTTCGATCCACCGGTCAAATACATCGACTCTGACAACAAGTACCCATTCCCCTGGTACTTCTTCTAACCCAATGCAACTCTTTTTCTAGTACACAAAAAAGCTGGAGAAACTCAGTGGGTGCAGCAGCATCTATGGAGCGAAGGAAATAGGCAACGTTTCGGGCCGAAACCCTTCTTCAGAACTTCATCTGCAGTTCCTTCTTGAACTCTTTTTCTAGTATGTTGAAAAGACTCACAGACAATAAGGATTCTTCCTTATAACTAGTTTCATCCTGCCACTGAGTAACTTTCTGGATGGTTAGTATCGACATCTCAGAGGGGAACTCGTTATTTAAACTTTCAGTCTACCTCATCATTCGACACTACCACCTTACGTTCCCAGGGCATTTCTTTCATTATTAAACCCACACCGTAATTTCTGATATCTACTAGGGTCTGTCCTTTTCTTGATAGTCACCAAACCATCCTGTCCCATCTCTGATTGTTCTCCTATGGGTGAGACAAGAAAATATGTCGTCACTAATCAAATTTCCAATTATTTTTTTAACTATCCCATAAGCTATTTTCAAATACTAAATTTTTAAAATCCTTAATCATGTCTCACAATTGGTAATCAACATTTAGGCGTAAAGTAGGTGTCCCCGAACCACAGAGGAGTGTTCATTCCCAGGTTTCCATATTTAGCTAGTTTAAGTTGGAGCTTGCCTCAATGGTCTCTAGAGGCTGTCTATAACTCTTCAAGTTCCTGAGACGTCGTTCTTCCTTTTTCACTGGTGTCAAATATTATGTTATGATGGTACGGTTGGGCACTAGAGTATGTGTATCTTCTTTTCCCTTTTGATGTTAAATTTGCAGGAGTAGGAATACCACTATGAGGAGCAGCCTTCTGTGTCTGTTGGCCTTTCCCAGATTGTAAGCGTTAAAGGGACAGGACAGTATCACTTCTTTGTCTCTGTTTGTCTTTGTCTCTGGGGAGCTACTTGGATCGAAATGATGGTTACACATCCTACCTGAGCTGTGTCTTCGGCTCTTGAGGCTCCACATGCTCTTTTACCTCACTCCCCAGATAATGGTGTGTTATAGGCGACACTGTCCTGCAGGCACAACAACCCAACAAAAGGTTATTACAATTGCTCCTATTCCTCACTCCTACACCTCCTGCGCAATAGATTCCTTTCTTCTTTCCCTAGTGCCAATCTGAGTTCATTTGAGTTATTTTTCTTTTTCTTTTGACACCTGCTACTTTGTCTCTTTTCTTAGTTTCTTTATTGGTCCTTGATTTCTCCTTCACTCTGCTATATTCTGTCTTCTGGATGGGCATTCCTTACTCCAATAACCTAATTGTTTACAGATACAACAAGCTTTCAGATTTACATTGTTCTTTACTTTATGGGTTTTTTCTTGGGCAGTTATAGAATTGCTTACAGTTTTTCCTTATATGATCTTCAGTTTTCACTATAATAGTACATCCAATTCTTTCATTCTGGTAAATTACTTGAGTGGGTTCTAGGGTAGGGGTCATATTACTATGTCCACAATTCCTGGACAGGTTGGTAAGTCAGGACTGAGAGAATGGGTTGGATTGAGTAAACGGTGTGTGTCTTCTTGATTCCAGACATTCTGATACTCTGTTCTCTTGGATCCCAGTAGTCTCTTGAATTTGAGGACCTCCTATAATTCTTGAATCTAGGATGTTTCTATATCCTCTAGGATCCCGAATATTCCCATGATCCTGGAAATTCATTCCTTGACCCCTCCCTCTCACTCGCTCCCTTTTCAGACAGGCTGGGCTCCAATGTCCCATTCCCCACAAGTATAACATTGATTGGGTAATGTTGTTGGATTTATTTTACCACTTGGTTCCAGTAGAATTGGTTCTAAAATGGGAGTATAATTGTAATAATAATCTGGGTATTCTGGGACTAATTTCTCCCATTCCATTTTTTGCTAACATTTGAGGACTCCATGGTCCTGAGCCAGAGCATGGTCCCTCCTTCTTAACCATACATTCAGTTCTTCTTCCAGTTACAGGATAATCTTCCTGTTTTCTACCATCCTTCCAATGGTGCCTCACAGCTCTGGCCATTTGACTGGCGCGGTTCTCAGACCAGTCTTAATTGAGTCAACTACTGTAGTGGGGAGACAATTCAATAAGATGGCACAATATTGTGGGGAACTTACTCCATTTTGATAGTTTATATCACCTGATTGGTCCATGTATAATTTTGAGAATCGTTCTAAAAATTCATCTGCTCCCTCTCCCTTTTTTGGTTTTATCTCCAGAATTCTTGTTAAATCAATTGGCTTCTGAAGGATGTCTGCAAGGGCCGTTAAAACAGCCTCTTCTCTTGCACTATCATCCACTATTATGTTTGCCAATGCTTCATGTGTCGGGTGTCCCACGGCTGCTAAAAATTTGGTGTTTTCAGCTGGTCATTATTTGTTGTATCGTCGCCCATAGGTCTCGGGAGTCTGCATGATGTACATGCATTGTGGTTCTTAAATAATCTACAAAGGCAGCAGGTGACTTCTTTCTATCAGGGATTTTATTTAACACTGCTATTATTTCATGGGGTTTCCAGGGAGTATGGGCATCCATGGTGCGGGGATTATTTACATGTACTGCACTGGTCAAATCAAAGGCAAGATTCAGCACTTTCCTGACTGGGAATTGTCTGTGGGATATCTGTTCAGTTTGTATACTTTCTGTCACATCAAAATCTACCTCGCTATCTTCAATTACTGTCTCACCCTCAGATGATCCTTCCTCCTCACTAGGGGGTTCACGGTACCTCCTATATGATTTGTTCCTTTTTCTCGCTACTCGTCTAATTTGTCTAGGTTGAGGCTCACAAAAATATTCTGGTGGTTGCACTATATCTATCATCCCCTCCACTTTAAATACCGGGGCTAACCTCTTTGTTCTACTTCTGGTACCGTGAGCTACTGGTGGAGTGGATGGAGTCAAAGAATCTGGTGCCCTAGTGGCTGCTATTTGTAGACCATGCTCTAACGTGGAGTCTGCAGGGGGTGTTCTAGGTTCTGCAGGCTCTGGATATTTATTATGGACACAAGTCATACAAGGTGTAAGTGAAGCCTGGGGAACGCAAGAGGAACATGGTGGGAGCTGCAAATTTCTATTAATTTTAACATTTGTCCAATCTTTCAAATATTCGTCTTCTTCCCCCTCGAAGTCAACACTAACCATCGGATCTCTAAACTTTAAATTGACAGGGACTAGTTTTCTTTCAGGAGATCTCCCTCTTCCCCGTTCCTTGTGCTTTCCTACATATCTCCCCCTGTCCTTCCTACTGCCTGGAGGTCAATCTACTTCACTTTCTTTCAGTTCTATTCCAAGTTTTGAAATTGTATTTTTTCAACTCGCCATTCTCCTAACTTCTTTATCTGTCTTTCGTTCCTCATAATATTTTTTACATAATCCTATTAACTCCTTTGCACTCTCACTATTACAATACTGCCAAATGATTTGTTTAATGTACTTTATTCCTTTTACTGTTCTAATGCCTCCCGACGGCCATAATTTGTGTCATAATTTCTTATTTAGCGCTCCCAAAAAGTCTCTTAATTTCTCTGCCTTGTGTGGGAACACATTGCATATTATTTGCAATGGGCTCCTAGCATCTTCTGTTATATATCGGTCTAGGCTATTTCCAATGTCTTCGGACAACAGAAACAAAATTCCTAAGCCCTTCACACCTCTTCAATAATTCACTCCTCCCTTTCAATCTCCAACGTTTTCAAGGTCGCTCCTGAACAGTGGCTAATGGCACCGAAGCGCTTGTAGTCTAGCACCTCTTTCACACAATTGCACCATAAATCTTTCCAATCTGCTATTCAAATTCTACTCCTGTCTCCCACAAGTCCACACACTTTCAACCTTACAATTTCCACAATCCTCAGTCATCTAAAGCTCCAGGGAACAATCAAACACAATCGCAACCAAACACGTTCCCGCAGCCTGTTTCCTATACCCGAGCAACCGCAATCTAAACACATGCAAATGAGCTCCAAACACGCAAGCAAAACCGTACACAGACAAGAAACGACACCATCTATTATTTTCATGCACATCCACATTGCTTTATAAATCACAAGCATCTGTCTAATATCGCATTCGTTAACTGTACAGTTCCAAAAGCAAATCACAATATTTCAATCTCTCGTCGCGCTGCTATCAACCAGTGAACCTCTCCCTCCGATACAAAAACCTTCCCCTTCCTAGGGTACTCTTTGCTGAGGGGTACTTTTTCTTAATTAGCTACTCTTTACCTTCAGGTACTTTTTCCTCACACTAAATGCTTAGACTTTGGGGTACCTTTCCCATCAGGTTACTCTTTACTAAAAATTACTTTCCCTTTCTCGGTTACTCTTCGCTATCAGGTACTAATCAAAGTCAAAGTCAAAGTAGTCAAAGTAGCCTTTATTGTCATTTAGACCTTTCGGTCTGAACGAAATTTCGTTGCTTTGCAGTCATACATATAATAAAAAAGACAAAAACACACAATAAACACAAATTTAACATCCACCACAGTGAGTTCACCAGGCACCTCCTCACTGTGATGGAAGGTAAAAATCTTAAAGCCCTTGTCTCTTCCCTCCCTGTTCTCCCTCTGCTCTGAGGCGACCTGTGAGCTCCCGACGCTGTCTTCCACCCGAGGTAGGGTCGCCGCTGCCGCCGGAATGCCACAGCTCCGATGTCGGGTCGCCGCTGCCGCTGCCGCAGGAACGCCACAGCTCCGATGTCGGGTCGCCGCTGCCGCCGGAACGCCATAGCTCCGTTGTCGGGTCGCCGCTGCCACTGCCACCGGAACGCCACAGCTCCGTTGTCGGATCGCCGCTGCCGCCGGAACGCCACAGCTTCGATGTCGGGTCGCCGCTGCCACTGCCACCGGAACGCCACAGCTCCGTTGTCGGATCGCCGCTGCCGCCGGAACGCCACAGCTTCGATGTCGGGTCGCCGCTGCCGCCGGAACGCCACAGCTCCGATGTTGCCGCTGGAACGCTGCCCCAGCCCCGAGGCCGCCAGCTCCACCATTAGGCCTCGACGCAGACGGAGACGGACACGGGGGATACGACAAGATAAGTCGCATCCCCCCCGAAGGAAGAGACCAAAAACACGCTCCACCCCACACATACAACATAATAAAATAAAACCAAAAATTAACTAAAACAGGACAAAAGAACAAACAAAAAAGAGAAAAAACAAACGGACTGCAGGCGAGCCGCAGCTGCTAAGGCAGCGCCGCCATCTTGACAACAATCAACAATCAATCAGAGGGGGTACGAACTCCTGGTTGATCACCCACGATTCGGACTCCAATTACAATCGCAGTCTTAATCAACTATTTATCTCTACAGCCGATTCAAACCGATATCACAACAGTGTTTCTAACATTCAAAATTTAAATCAAGATAATACACAATGAACAGAATGCCACAACGGCAGTCTTAAATACACTTTAAATTACTACAGGTGCACAACCTTTTATCCGGAGTTCCGGAAACCGAAAAGCTCCGAAAACCGGACATTTTTTCCAGGATGTCGTCTGCACACCAAAGCTCGCGTTTGGCGCCAAACTTGACCCGAAACGACCCACGGTCAACCCAGGTCTGTACTACTGTAGCGGCTGCCTCCTCCCCGGAGACCAGGGAGACACTTAAACATCTGTAAATCATTGCTTAAATGTTAGTCAGTTAGTTTGGAGGGCTTTTATGTGAGGGGGGGGGGGGTGAAGGGGGAAACTTTAATTCTTAATCTCCTACCTGGTCGGAGAGGCGGGGAGCGGGCAATGCCTTACCGGGTCGCCGTGCAGTAAGCTCCGGAGCGCTGTGGCCGCCGACTCCCAACACCGCGGAGCTGGGGCTGCGGGCGTTCGTCCGCGGGCGGCGCCGGTTGTAGCTCCGACCCCGGCAACTCTACCCCTGGCTGCGCGGCGCTCCAAATCCAGCACGGCCCGCGGCCAGACGCCCGCAGCCCCAGCTCCGCGATATGTGTCGGCGGCCACAGCGCTCCGGAGCTTACCGCACGGCGACCCGGTAAGGCATTGCCCGCTCCCCGCTGGTATCCCAGCGCTGCGACGCCGCCGACTCCCAACATCGCGGAGCTGGGGCTGCGGGCGTCCGGCCGCGGGCGACGCTGGATTTGGAGCGCCGCGCAGCCAGGGGTAGAGTTGCCGGGGTCGGAGCTCCAACCGGCGCCGCTATCGGCCGGACGCCCGCAGCCCCCAGCTCCGCGATGTTGGGAGTCAGCGGCCACAGCGCTCCGGAGCTTACTGCACGCGACCCGGAAAGGCATTGCCCGCTCCCCGCCTCTCCGACCAGGTAGGGGACTAAGAATTAAAGTTTCCCCCTTCACCCCCCCCACCACATAAAATCCCTCCAAACTTACTGACTAACATTTAAGCAATGATTTACAATGATTCCCCGGTCTCCGGAGAGGAGGCAGCCGCTCCAGACTTTTCAAGCCGCCCGCGCCACCTACCTAATCTACGCTAAAAATCTTCCATTCGGAAATCCGAAAAATTCCGAAATCCGAGAAGTGTCTGGTCCCAAGGCTTTCGGATAAAAGGTTGTGCACCTGTACTTCAAAGTTTTATTATATGCAGATTAATCTGGAAGGAAATATATATACAGTTTAAATTGAAATACAATGCACCTATCCACAGTTTTAAATACACTTTTGAAAGGTAGCTTCACAAATTTTAACTATTGACAAGTCTTACAAAGTATTTACACACGTTAACTTGGAAAGAGAGATACGTACACTCGGAATTAAACAGCACCTCAATATGAGATTCTGAATATTAGTAAATTTGAATCGGAGAATTTTCAGTTTGTTATTTTTTATCCAATTGAATTTTTTTTCCTCGCAAGTTCAAATTCAAAATTTGTACAGAACGTCTTTAGGGATATGAAAGTATTTTCGACCAATTTATACTCTAATCACTGAGTGCCCGATACCTTTCGAGATTCCTTCCTCCGTTTTACAGGCATCCAGATATCTCACACAGGCGTGGACTTGAACCCGCCTAGGTATACCCTTGCAAGAGGTTTCCCTTCCTACCTACTAAGTATCGGGTGTCAGTGCGTAGTCTCTTCACGCTGGCAGTCGATGATGATTTTTAGAGCGTGCTTCCAATCTGCACCCCGAGCAACGACGCAGTACTTTGCCGCATAGCACTGCTTAAACCCAGTTTTGTCTTTAAATATCCCGTCAATCGGATATCCAATTCTGGGCTGGGTCTCTAACCACTATAGTTTTACGGGCCTTTAACCCAAAGGAGAGGGACGTGAACCCAACCCTACATTTTACAGGCCTTTAACCCAGGGAAGAGGGCCTTTAACCCAACCCTAGATTGGTCCCAGCTGCAGCTGCAGCTTCTAACTTCGACCAATAGATTTACGGGCCTTTAACCCAGAGGAGAGGGCCTTTAACCCAACCCTAGTTTTATGGGCCTTTAACCCAACCCTAGTAGGGCCTCTAATCCCAAAGGCACTTTTGCCCCCAGTGCTTACTAGACTCTGTTCTACAACCTCGTTGGGACCCTTTTCCAAGCCTGTGAATGATCGATCTGCTCTGACTAGCGAAGTGATGAAAACCGATGCAAAAACCGCACCGTGGCGCCGATTTCTGCACTCGCGATCGGGAACAGTTCAACATCCTTAATCGCAAGCTTATGTTTGGGGGCCCGTTGAGATCCCGGATGAGCCCCCAATGTAAATGCACTCTTCTAAAGCTTACCATCCAGTCTAGTTCAGTCAAAAACCACTGAGTCAAGCACAGGAACAACTAAACTTTATTTTTAGATTGAACAGCAAATTCCCCTAAACGATACCTAAGCCACCGCGGGTTCGATCCTTGTCTCTGCCTTGTCAAGCCCTTCAGCCTCGTGCAAGCAGAAACACTCCCAAAGGTCACGTAGTCTCAAGCGTTCCTCCAGGAGATCGACCTCGATCTAAGATGGAGCCACCTTTTACACAATTCACTTTATTTACAATTTGTTTGCAGTAATCCAATCAACTTCATGCATTTATACTTCTTTGGAGGTCCTCTGCAAAAATCTCATTCATTCTGTCAATTGAAGAGATACTTATACATTTCCCATCTGCAACATTGATCTGGGACCTAGACTTGCCGGCACCAGTCAGCAGCTTGTCTTGTTATATACAGAAACACAGACTTGACCAAAATGGCCTAGCAATGCATGAATCCTCTGCTAAATTTTGGTTCTATTCCTGCTACGTTTTGGCCAGGATTTACACAACCATTGAAATTCCTTGACATTCAGAGTTCTTTAGAATTGTTGTTCTTACCTTTCACTCTTGATGGCTCTGAACTCTAATTATTTAATTTTTGTATAATTCATGTTTGTCCAGATGTAGACTTACTTGCAAGTAGCTGCTCGCAGTCATCTTTTGCCAGGTCCTTTCTTATGAGATTGAAATTGGTCTTCCCCCAATTTGCAACCTTAATTTTAGGACCATCCTTACCCAATGAAACTCACCATTTCTAAATGCTCTTCTTCTGAAACTCCACTTATCCTCTAGCTAGGACAAGTGGGCCTTCAGGTTCAAGAAAAGCATCTTCACAGCAACTATCTGATTCTTGAACACTGCACAAAACTAACCACAACCCTACCTCAGCAACTATGACATACTATGGACTTTGTTTTTGGTTGCACTAAATGCTTCGTTCTTTGCACTGTTAAGGTCTGGTTACTAACTTGTACTGAATATTAATTTATTGTATAACTGATTATTGTATATTTATTTGTGCGTTATTGCATTAGTTGGCCTGTAAACTGCAACAAGTAAAAATGTCATTGTTGCGTTGTCAGTACATTTCAGAATTAAACATTCTTGACCTCCCCAAGATTAGGTTAATTACAACCAATTTTCTAATAGGACCATCTAAGTCCTGGTTCAAGAACTCTTTTTGATGCACTTTAAGAATGCAAAGCTTTTCATGCCACCTCAATTATATTACTATTGGGGAAACCAAAATCTACTATTATTATAACTTATTTTTCTTACACTTCCCTGTGAATTACTACCTATCTGCTCCAATGCCTGCTGCTGTTGATTAGGAGATCAGTAGTTCACCCTCAGAAAATGAAATTGTAGTGGCTCCTGCTGGCGCACGCAGGTATCGAACCCGGCGTTTGGAAGCCGCGGTCACGTGACTCATGAGGAGCTGCTGTTTGTCGCGCGGTTTCGCTTTCGCGTGGCAACTGAGTGCTGACCACCGTTGTGGCCAGACGTGTTGTAAGAACCTGTGAGCTAAGAAGCTATTTTCAGAATAAAATAAGTTACAAAACTTAGTTGTCGTTCTTGCGACCGCCAAATTGGTGACCCCGACCTGTCTAGCCGTCGTTAGACAAGCAAAAGATCATGCAGGAAGACTACGTTCCCGCAGAATCGGTCGGCACGAGGCAGGGCTCACCGGGCTTCAAACTACCCTCGTTTTGGCCGGATCAACCTCAGGTGTGGTTCGCCCACGTTGAGGCACAGTTAACACCTGCACCGCATTATTGCGGATGACACCATGTATTTCCTTGTGGTGGGAGCTCTGCCACAGGACTGTGCCTGAAGGCTGTTGCCTTTCATTAGAGACCCGCCGACGATCGCCAAGTATGAAGGTCTGAAGGCCCTCCTGCTCCACACCTTCGGTCTCAGTCGCAGAGACAGGGCTGCGAAGTGTCTACACATGGACAGTGTCGGCGATCGGCGGTCATCCACCATCATGGCAAAGATGTTAGCCCTGATGGACAGGCACCGCCCACGTCTGCTCTTCGAACAAGCGTTCCTAGAGCAGATGCCCGACGAAGTTCGCCTGATGCTCACCGGGGCTGATGTCAGCGATCCCCAGCACCTCGCAGAGAGAGCTGATGAATTGTGGACCTGCTTCCCTGTCACGGTACGGGTGCAACCGAGGCGACATCGGGAGGAAGAGGAAGCCCAGCCCAGCACCGAAGAAGCATCGCCGCTTCCAGTGGTCTACAGCCGACGATGTTGGTGCTACTACCATCAGCGCTACGGTACCGAAGCTCGAAGATGCCGAAGCCCCTGGTCGTTTTAGGGAAATGCCTCGGCCGATCGTCCATAGAGGTGAACGCGATCGGCCCAAATGAACGCCTCTACGTCCGTGATAGCCACTACGGCCACCGTTTCCTGGTCGACTCCGGTGCCATAGCCAGCATCCTGCCGCCGACCGCCCGAGATACCCGCGTCGGTAAGGTAGGATCCGTCCTCTCGGCCGTCAACGGGAGCGACATTCATACTTACGGTACGCGGACCCTGGACTTAAATTTCGACTCCCGACCGTATAGGTGGAAGTTCACCGTTGCTGACGTCGCCCGATACTGATATTGGGGGCCGATTTCTTGCGCGCGTTCTCCCTGCTAGTCAATGTGCGAGGCGGGCGCATGGTTCCAGTGTTGGACCTGTGCCCTGCCAAGCCTCGTAATCCATGCACGCCTAATCGATGAGGTAGCTGAGATCCAGCAACCTTTCGCAGCCCTTCTCACCAAATTCCCAGGCTTGCTCATGCCCTGGTTCGACGAGGCCGCGCCTCGTCATGGCGTGTTCCACCACATTCTCACCGAGGGCCCACCGCCTCCCGCCCGATAAACTGCGCATCGCACGAGACGAGTTCCAGCTTATGGAGGACCTGGGGATTGTCCAGTGGTTGCATAGCCCTTGGGCTTCCCCACTGCACATGGTACCTAAAGCGCCCGGGGGTTAGAGACCTTGCGGTGATTACAGGCGCCTTAACGCCGTAACCACGTCAGATCGGTACCCGGTCCCGAACATCCAGGATTTCTCGGCTCATCTGGAGGGCGCAACTTTCTTCTCGAAGCTCGACCTCATTTGCGGGTATAATCAAATTCCAGTCCAGCCCGATGACATCCATAGGATGGCTACCATCACCCCTTTTGGCCTTTTCGAATGGCTGAGAATGCCTTTTGGCCTGAAGAATGCCGCTCAGGCATTCCAAAGGTTAATGGATCAGGTCAGTCGGGGTTTGCCGTTCATATTCATCTACCTCAATGATATTCTGGTGGCCAGCAGCTCGCCGGCAGAGCACGTTAAGCACCTCCGCCTGCTCTTCGAACGGCTGCACAAACACGGGTTGGTGATCAACCCTGCGAAGTACCAGTTTGGATTGCGCTCCATTTCCTTTTTTGGGTCACTGCATTACCTGCCACGGCGCACAGCCGCTGCCCGAGAAGGTCAACGCAATCCGTCCCTTCCCAAAGCCACTATCCGTCTAGGGCCTGCAAGAATTCATCGGAATGCTCAATTTCTACCACCGATTCGTCCCGTCAGCAACCGCCATCATGCGGCCGTTGTTCCAGTGTCTGGTGGGTAAGCCTAAGGACCTGGTCTGGTCCAAGGAGGCTGAGATGGCTTTCGAGGGGGCTAAGACAGCATTGGCCAATGCCACTATGCTGGTACACCCTAGGGCATCGGCCCTAACAGCCCTGACAGTGGACGCATCTGACGTCACGGTAGGTGCTGTCCTCGAACAATGGGTAGGTAGCCGCTGGGTGCCGCTGGTGTTTTTCAGCAGGCAGCTGCGGGCCCCCAAGATCAAGTACAGCGCTTTCGATCAGGTGCTCCTCGCACTTTACCTAGCGATCAGCTATTTCCGTTATTTCCTGGATTGTCTCCCATTGGATCGCTCGTTTTGGGGTCCCTTCAGATATTACTACCGATCGTGGGGCCCAGTTCACGTCCTCCCTGTGGGGTGGTATGGCGCAGCTGTACGGTGCGAAGCTGCACCAGACCACCGCGTATCATCCAGAGTCAAACGGTTTGGTTGAGCGTTTCCACAGACACCTCAAGTCGGCGTTGAAGGCTCAGCTCACCGGCCCCGATTGGGTTGACCGGTTGACTTGGGTTATCCTAGGCATCAGAAGTACTCCTAAGGAGGACCTCAACGCCTCCTCGGCTGAGCTGGTTTATGGCTCGGTTTTGCGGGTACCTGGGGATTTTCTGCCCGTCACCCGTGATCAGGAGGTCCAGGCTTTGGCGGTGCTAGCCCGACACGGGTCGTCCGTGGTGCATGTGCCAACTATGGTACGGGATTGTGCTTATGTTTTCCTTCGTTGGGATGCTCACCGCTTGCCGTTACAGCGGGTGTATGAAGGTCCATACAGGGTGCTGACATGGGTGGCAGGGAGGAGTTCGTCTCCGTCAGCCGCCTTAAGCCAACACATGTCAACGAGGATAGCCCGGTGGCGGTGGCCACTCCGCGGCGTGGAGGGCGTCCGCCGGCCGTTTTGCCGCCCTCTGCACCTATTACCCACGGTTATGTTTCACCTCTGTTACACCCGTCCCTCGTTCACGTTTGTCGCACCCCTCTGGTTCTGTTTTGCCGGACCCTACTGTTACGCTCGCCCCACGACCTCGAACTACGCGTTCCGGTTGAACCGTCCGGTTACCCGTGCGTTTCCGTACTGCAGATTCTGGGGGGTGACATGTAGAGGCGCTTGCTGGCCCACGCAGGTATAGAACCCGGCGTTCGGAAGCTGCTGTCACATGACTCTAGAGGGGCTGCTGTTTCGATTTCGCGCGGCAGTTGAGTGCTGACCACCGTTGTGGCCAGACGTGTTGTAAGAACCTGTGAGCTAAGAAGCTTTTTTCAGAATAAAATAAGTTAAAAAACTTTGTTGTCGTTCTTGCGACCGCCAAAAAATGACCATTTTATTCTTGAACTCTACCCATTTGGCTAATTTGAAGACAGGATATTTGGCATAAACATGGGTGGCCGCTTTCATTTTTAGATTGACAAGTGGAATGTTTTCTTTCTCAGTATGAAGATGATGATGAAATTTTGTGGAATTTTCTGAATAATGCCAGATTAGTACCTGTAGTCACTTTCAGTAATGTATTCTATGATATGATAGGAAATCTGTCTGGTGTGATATCCTCCCTTGATGAATAACATTTGACATGTTTTAAACTCTTCTGAAATAAATCACTTCTTATTACTTGTGGATATGTTAACACGATCAGGAATTTAGATACATTTCTGTTTTTAATTGTTGAAATTACAGCATGCTATATTTTATGCAGAGCCAAGGGTTATGAATATTTGGTGTAAACAGTTTGTATATTCAAGTTTTGGCACAGCTTGTGAGGTCTTGGCTATATTATACTTTACAGATCTTGCAAATATCCGGCTTGCCCAACATAATTTTGTGGGTATTTTTTCCAGATGTTGCAGTAATGCATTTTTGAGTAAAATATTTGGTGCTGATTTAATACACAGTAAATAAAATCTGGAAGTAACTGAATAAAGGAAATGGTAGAATTGAACAGAAGTTGATTTAATTATATTTTCATGATTTGCTTTCTCTTTTCCCCTTTTTAAAAAAAAAAAAGAGAAGTGCGGCTGAACCCCCAGGCTATAAAGAATGATGTACAATTGCTCCAGTCTTTCTCTGGTGAAGAAGACAAGTCTGTTTTAAAATCCATCAGCTACACATCAGGTATTTATGCGGAGAATTGAATCAATTTGGAATTACCACGTAAAAGATTTTGAACTGAGGAATGAAAACTGCACTTGCTTTACCCAAGGAGATGTTGTCGTTATTTTAACATTAAAATCATTTCTGCTTGATTTTGTGTATTTTAGAGTATGAATTTTCTAATGGATGCAGAGCCCCACCTTGGAGGCAGGTATATGGAGATATTTGCTACCTCATTATTATCACTCATGACACGAATGTCCTGTATGTCACCTGTAGCACAGCTGGAGTTTTTGAAAATGGGGTGAGTAAATTGAAATAAATATTTTTGACAATTTTATTTCTTGGAGAATTTCATGAATAATATATTTTCATTAAAATTCTCAAACTGTAACACTAATTCTACATTATAAAATGCATTCTGATTAATTAGGGCTTTAAGAAGGACAGTGAAGATATTATCTATGATAGAAAAGGTGATATCTACAAGGATCTACTTACATTTCTCAAAGAAAAATCTCCTACCTTTGCCCAAAATCTTACTCAGATTCAACAGGTAAAATTGTTAAAACATTTTCATAAATAAGCCTGTCATATAAAATATCATAGAGAATTTAAAAAAACTGTCCAGTTTATGCCTTGCACTTATTTTGCAGCCTACATTAAAATAAATAGTGTGTAGACAAAGTAATGTGTGTGTGTATGTGTATGTGTATGTGTGTGTGTGTGTGCGTGTGCGTGCGCGTGCGTGCGTGCGTGTGTGTGTGTGTGTGTGTGTGTATGTTTGTGTGTGGGTGTCATTTTGCATGTGAACCGTATCTCCTCGAAAACCAGACGCCGAAATGGGAAATTTTTTACATACTTCAGTAGAGATATTCCTTGTGATTTTAGAAATTAACTCTGTATATTTGGTACATTATTTTCCTGACTTTTTTATTAAAATTGTTGACCAACCTGACCTTTTTTTAAATTCTGACCGCTGCTGACGTTACAATAACGGTGACATTTTTACATCTTCTGGTAGAAATGTTCCTAATGATTTCAAAAAATCCGATCCTCTATACATTTGGTCAATTATTTCCCGAGATATTTACTAAAATTTATAACCAAACTGACATAAATTTTTTTTTTAATGTTGCCCAGCTGCTGACCTCACGATGCCTTTGCACCTGGCCCAACTGCCTCCTGGCCCCGCCCGCCCCCACACCCCCCCAGCCTGCCTGCTTGCCCCGCCCTACCCCGCCCCACTGACTTCACAATGCCTTTGCACCTGGCCCACCTGCCTCATGCCCTCCCCCAACCTCCATCCCCCAAACCCCCTTCCCCACTCCCCACCACCCCTCCCTATCCCCTTCCCTCCACCCCATCCCCTCCCCACCCTCTCTCCCCTCCCCCTCCCCTTCCCCCTCTCAGCCCCACTCTCTCCCTCTCTCTCCCCCTCTCTCTCCTCCGCTCTCTCTCTCCTCCCATCTCTCTCACCCCTCCTCCCCCACCCTCACCCACCCACCCACCCTCTCCTCCTCCCCTCCACCCCCCTCTCCCTCTTGGCCCCTTGCCCATCTGTCTCTGCCCCTTTCTCTATGTCTCTCCCCATTCTCTCTCTGACCTCACTCTCTACCCCCCCCCCCCCCTCCTTCTCTAGATGCGCCTTCGAGTTGGGGGCTATGCGTGAGTGAATAGGGCGGTTATGGTGTAAAAGGAGCAAATTAATAATATTAATATAATATCAAGGGGGGTAGTTAGCGTTTGTGCAGGGTTTAGTTTAGTTTGTTTGATAGACTGGGCTGTATCCAGGAATCTGCAATTTCTTGCCGTCTTTAGCCGAGCTGTTGCTAAACTTAACTGTGATGCATCCCTATAGGATGCTTGCTACAGTGCATCTAGAGAAGTTGGTAAGAGCCGTCAGAGCGTGGCGTGCTTTCTTGGCCATGGCTTCATTGTGACTGCTCCAGTACAAACCTCTGGTGATGGTTATGCCTGGGACTTGAAGTTATCAACTATTTCCACTTGGACATCATTGATGCTTTCTGTTCCCTAAAGTAAATAGCTCCTTCATTTTGCTGCCATTAAGGGAGAGTTTGTTCAATTGACCACATGTTACTAAGCTGTCTATCTTCTTCCTTTGTTCTGTATTATCATTGTTCGAGATCTGGCCCACCATAGTTGTGTCATCTGCAAACTTGTAAATGGATTTGTAGCATAATTTGTCCACACAGTCGTGACTATGTGGACATACATAGTCCACATAGTCTATGTTTGACTATAACTAGACAAAGTGTAGCCCATAGCCTCTAGCCCATAGTCAGGGCTACTGAGAAGCCCTTTGAGCCATTCTCAGTAAGGGCTGAGAATGCAGGGCACCAGTGTTGAGAATTATTGTGGAGGATGTTTTGTCAACTATCCTCACTAATTTGGTCTATCCGTCAGGAAGTCGAGTTGCAAAAGGAGGTACTGACCCCCAGGACCAAGACTTTAGAAAATTTGAAAATAATGGCATTATAGTGTGACAAATTCCCAGGACCAGATGGTTTCCATCATGGCTCTTTAAAGGAAGTGCCCCGAAACTATAATTTTCCGAGTTCTTTTGATTCGTGAACTGTTCCTTCTGGATGAGAAGATTTATGCATACCATTCAGCACTGTAAGAAAGGTGAGAGGAAAATAACTCTAAGGAATTGCAGACCAGTTAATCTAACATCTGTTGTTGGAAAATTACTCACGTCTGCAAATTAGAGTCATCTTGACATTTTTCAGTTGATCAGTAAGAGCCATCACAGATTTGTGTAGACCTTGGCTGACAATCCTAGTGGAATTTTTGAAAAGATTAAGAGAAGTCATGGACATAGAATATAGAAACAAGAAACTGCAGATTCTGGTTTACACAAAAGAAAACAAAGTGCCGGAGTAACTCAATGGGTCAGGCAGTATCTCTGAACATGGATAGGTGACATTTTAGGTGAGGATCCTTCGACAGACTTAGGAAAAAGATGTTTATCGATGTCATTTACATACATTTTCAGAATGTATTTCATTATATTCCTTATATTACCTACAAATGAAGCACATGAAATTTGAGGACACTAATGAGCTTGTTAGGAAAGGGGTTGAATATCAAGTTAATACATTGCGTGCTCTGTCCACTGTGGTCATCTGGATATTGCAGTTGCCAGCAATTTTAATTCACCTTCCCATTTCCACACTGACTTGGCTGACATGCCTCCTTCACTGCCAAGATGAGGCCAAACACAAAAAAGAGTAACAGCACCTCATATTCCACCTGGATAACATAGATACATAGACAATAGGTGCAGGAGGAGGCCATTCGGCCCTTCGAGCCAGCACCGCCATTCAATGTGATCATGGCTGATCATCAAAGTCAGTACCCCATTCATGCTTTCTCCCCATACCGCTTGATTCTGCAAGCCCCAAGAGCTCTATCTAACTCTCTCTTGAATGTATCCAGTGAATCGGCCTATGCTGCCTTCTGAGGCAGAGAGTTCCACAAATTCAAAACTCTCTGTGTGAAAAAGTTTTTCCTCATCTCAGTTCTAAATGGCCTACCCTTTATTCTTAAACTGTGGTCCCTGGTTCCGGACTCCTCCAACATTGGGAACGTTTCCTGCATCTAGCGTGTCCAATCCCATGTAGCGTGTCCAATTTCTATAAGATCGCCACTCGTCCTTCTAAATTCCAGTGAATACAAGCCCAGTCGCTCCATTCTTTCATCATATGACAGTCCCGCTATCCCGGGAATTAACCTCGTGAACCAACGCTGCACTCCTTCAATAGCAAAAATATCCTTCCTCAAATTAGGAGACCAAAACTGCACACAATACCCCAGGTGTGGTCTAACCAAGTCCCTGTACAACTGCAGGAGGACCTATTTGCTCCTATACTCAACTCCTCTCGTTTTGAAGGCCAACATGTCATTAGCTTTCTTCACTGCCTGTTGTACCTGCATGTTTACCTCAGATTCAGATTCAGATTCAGATTCAACGTTAATTGTCATTGTCAGTGTACAGTACAGAGACAACGAAATGCAGTACAGAGACAACAAAATGAAACGAAACGAAACGAAGGACACCCAGGTCTCGTTGTACTTCCCCTTTTCCTAACCTGACACCATTCAGATAATAAACTGCCTTCCCATTCTGGCCACCAAAGTGGATAACCTCACAGTTATCCACATTATACTGCATCTGCCAAGCATCTGCCGCTCCCCCAACCTGTCCAAATCACCCTGCATCTTCATAGCATCCTCTTCACAGTTCACATTTCCACCCAGCTTTGTGTCATCTGCAAATTTGCTAATGTTACCATATAACCATATAACATATAAAATGGTGCAAGGGGGAGGGATTCAAATTTTTAGGGCATTGGAACCAGCTCTGGGGGAGGTGGGACCAGTACAAACAGGACCAGTCTGCACCTGGAACCAATGCCCTTGGGGGAGTGTTTGCTAGTGCTGTCGGGGAGGATTTAAACTAATGTGGCAGGGGGATGGGTACAAGAGCAGAGAGGCAGGGGGGTGTAAAATGAGGGTAGAAGCAATAGGTAGCAAGGTGAAAAGGAAAAGTGGCAGGCAGACAAAACCAGGGCAAAAATCAAAAAGGGCCACTTTTCAACATAATTGTATAAGGGGTAAGAGCGTTGTAAAAACAAGCCTGAAGGCTTTGTGTCTCAATGCAAGGAGTAATCGTAATAAGGTGGATGAGTTGAACGTGCAGATAGCCATTAATGATTATGATATAGTTAGGATCACGGAGACATGGCTCCAGGGTGACCAAGGCTGGGAGCTGAACATCCAGGGATATTCAATATTCAGGAGGGATAGAGAGAAAGGAAAAGGAGGTGGGGTACGTTGCTGGTTAGAGAGGAGATTAACGCAATGGAAAGGAAGGACATTAGTTTGGAGGATGTGGAATCGGTATGGGTAGAGCTGCGAAACACTAAGGGGCAGAAAACGCTGGTGGGTGTTGTGTACAGGCTACCTAACAGTAGTAGTGAAGTTGGAGATGGTATCAAACAGGAAATTAGAAATGCGTGCGACAAAGGCAAAACAGTTATAATGGGTGACTTCAATCTAGATTGGGTGAATCAAATTGGCAGGGGTGCTGAGGAAGAGGATTTCTTGGAATGTATGCGGGATAGTTATCTAAATCAACATGTAGAGGAACCAACGAGAGAGCAGGCTATTTTAGACTGGGTATTGAGTAATGAGGAAGGGTTAGTTAGCAGTCTTGTTGTACGTGCCCCCTTGGGCAAGAGTGACCATAATATGGTTGAGTTCTTCATTAGGATGGAAAGTGACATTGTTAATTCAGAAACAATGGTTCTGAACTTAAAGAAAGGTAACTTTGAGGGTATGAGACGTGAATTGGCCAAGATTGACTGGCAATAAATTCTAAAAGGGTTGACGGTGGATATGCAATGGAAGACATTTAAAGACTGCATGGATGAACTACAAAAATTGTTCATCCCAGTTTGGCAAAAGAATAAATCAGGTAAGGTAGTGCATCCGTGGATAACAAGGGAAATCAGGGATAGTATCAAAGCGAAGGATGATGCGTACAAATTAGCCAGAAAAAGCAGCATACCAGAGGACTGGGAGAAATTCAGAGACCAGCAGAGGAGGACAAAGGGCTTAATTAGGAAAGGAAAAATAGATTATGAAAGAAAACTGGCAGGGAACATAAAAACTGACTGCAAAAGTTTTTATAGATATGTGAAAAGAAAGAGATTAGTTAAAACAAATGTAGGTCCCTTGCAGTCAGAAACAGGTGAGTTGATCATGGGGAACAAGGATATGGCGGACCAATTGAATAACTACTTTGGTTCCGTCTTCACTAAGGAAGACATAAATAATCTGCCGGAAATAGCGGGTCAAAGGAGTTGGAGGAATTGAGTGAAATCCAGGTTAGTCGGGAAGTGGTGTTGGGTAAATTGAATGGATTAAAGGCCGATAAATCCCCAGGGCCAGATAGGCTGCATCCCAGAGTACTTAAGGAAGTAGCTCCAGAAATAGTGGATGCATTAGTAATAATCTTTCAAAACTCTTTAGATTCTGGAGTAGTTCCTGAGGATTGGCGGGAAAGCAAACGTAACCCCACTTTTTACGAAGGGAGGGAGAGAGAAAACGGGGAATTACAGACCAGCTAGTCTAACATCGATAGTGGGGAAACTGCTAGAGTCAGTTATTAAAGATGGGATAGCAGCACATTTGGAAAGTGGTGAAATCATTGGACAAAGTCAGCATGGATTTACGAAAGGTAAATCATGTCTGACGAATCTTATAGAATTTTTCGAGGATGTAACTAGTAGCGTGGATAGGGGAGAACCAGTGGATGTGGTGTATCTGGACTTCCAGAAGGCTTTCGACAAGGTCCCACATAAGAGATTAGTATACAAACTTAAAGCACACGGCATTGGGGGTTCAGTATTGATGTGGATAGAGAACTGGCTGGCAAACAGGAAGGAAAGAGTAGGAGTAAACGGGTCCTTTTCACAATGGCAGGCAGTGACTAGTGGGGTACCGCAAGGCTCAGTGCTGGGACCCCAGCTATTTACAATATATATTAATGATCTGGATGAGGGAATTGAAGGCAATATCTCCAAGTTTGCGGATGACACTAAGCTGGGGGGCAGTGTTAGCTGTGAGGAGGATGCTAGGAGACTGCAAGGTGACTTGGATAGGCTGGGTGAGTGGGCAAATGTTTGGCAGATGCAGTATAATGTGGATAAATGTGAGGTTATCCATTTTGGTGGCAAAAACAGGAAAGCAAACTATTATCTAAATGGTGGCCGAGTAGGAAAAGGGGAGATGCAGCGAGACCTGGGTGTAATGGTACACCAGTCATTGAAAGTAGGCATGCAGGTGCAGCAGGCAGTGAAGAAAGCGAATGATATGTTAGCTTTCATAGCAAAAGGATTTGAGTATAGGAGCAGGGAGGTTCTACTGCAGTTGTACAGGGTCTTGGTGAGACCACACCTGGAGTATTGCGTACAGTTTTGGTCTCCAAATCTGAGGAAGGATATTATTGCCATAGAGGGAGTGCAGAGAAAGTTCACCAGACTGATTCCTGGGATGTCAGGACTGTCTTATGAAGAAAGACTGGATAGACTTGGTTTATACTCTCTAGAATTTAGGAGATTGAGAGGGGATCTTATAGAAACTTACAAAATTCTTAAGGGGTTGGACAGGCTAGATGCAGGAAGATTGTTCCCGATGTTGGGGAAGTCCAGGACAAGGGGTCACAGCTTAAGGATAAGGGGGAAATCCTTTGAAACCGAGATGAGAAAAACTTTTTTCACACAGAGAGTGGTGAGTCTCTGGAACTCTCTGCCACAGAGGGTAGTTGAGGCCAGTTCATTGGCTATATTTAAGAGGGAGTTAGATGTGGCCCTTGTGGCTAAGGGAATCAGAGGGTATGGAGAGAAGGCAGGTACGGGATACTGAGTTGGATGATCAGCCATGATCATATTGAATGGCGGTGCAGGCTCGAAGGGCCGAATGGCCTACTCCTGCACCTAATTTCTATGTTTCTATGTTTCTATATAACAATTACAGCACGGAAAACAGGCCATCTCGGCCCTTCAAGTCCGTGCCGAACACTTATTTTCCCCTAGTCCCATCTACCTGCACTCAGACCATAACCCTCATTCCTTTCCCGTCCATATACCTATCCAATTTATTTTTAAATGATAAAATCGAACCTGCCTCCACCACTTCCACTGGAAGCTCATTCCACACAGCTACCACTCTCTGGGTAAAGAAGTTCCCCCTCATGTTACCTCTAAACTTCTGTCCCTTAATTCTCGTCATGTCCTCTTGTTTGAATCGTCCCTACTCTCAAAGTAAAAAGCTTATCCACGTCAACTCTGTATATCCCTCTCATCATTTTAAAGACCTCTATCAGGCCTTAAAGATCTTAACCTTCTGCGCTCCAAAGAATAAAGACCTAACTTGTTCAACCTTTCTCTGTAACTTAGTTGCTGAAACCCAGGCAACATTCTAGTAAATCTCCTCTGTACTCTCTCTATTTGTTGACATCCTTCCTATAGTACTTTTCTTCCTATGTACTTTTAATTCCTTCATCTAAATCATTAATTCCTTCATCTAAATCATTAATGTATATAATAAATAGCTGCACCGAGCCTTGCAGCACACCACTAGTCACTGCCTGCCATTCTGAAAGGGACCCGTTAATCCCTACTCTTTGTTTCCTATCTGCCAACCAATTTTTTGGCCCTGTCAATACCCTACCCCCAATACCATGTGCTCTATTGTTGCTCACTAATCTGCGTGGGACCTTATCAAAGGCTTTCTGAAAGTCCAGGTACCCTACATCCACTGGCTCTCCTTGTCCATTTCCTAGTTACATCCTCAAAAAATTCCAGAAGATTAGTCAAGCATGATTTCCCCTTCATAAATCCATGCTGACTTGGACCGATCCTGTTACTGCTATCCAAATGCGCTGCTATTATATTTTTGATAATCGACTCCAGCATCTTCCCCACCTCTGATGTCAGGCTAACTGGCCTAATATTCCCTGCTTTCTCTATCCCTCCTTTCTTGAAAAGTGGGATAACATTTGCTACCCTCCAATCCACAGGAACTGATCAAAAGTCTATAGAACATTTCAAAATGATCACCAATGCGTCCACAGTTTCGAGAGCCACTTCCTCAAGTACCCTGGGATGCAGACCACCAATCCCTAGGGATTTATCAGCCTTCAGTCCCATCAGTCTACCCAACACCATTTCCTGACTAATGTGAATTTCCTTCAGTTCCTCCATCACCCTCGGTCCTCTGTCCCAGAGCACATAGAAACATAGAAACATAGAAAGTAGGTGCGAGAGTAGACCACCAGGTCCGTCGAGCCCGCACCGCCATTCGCTCATGGCTGAACACTAAACAGACACACTTACCCACAAACAGTAGACACAAGACACAGAACACAAGACACTACCCTCCCCTTTATACCACATCTGGGAGATTGAATGTGTCTTCTTTAGTGAAGACAGAACCAAAGTACCTGTTCAACTCGTTTGCCATTTCCTTGTTCCCCAAAGTAAATTCACCTGTTTCTGTCTTTAAGAGACCCACATTTGTTCCTCTAAGCTGTGGGCCGAGGAGCTTTATTCTGCAGTTTCGTGACCCAAGTCACCAAACTACATGAAATTTTCACATATTATGTAAAAATATTTATATAAATCACCCCTGAAACTCGATATGAAGAAGACTTGCACATTTTTATTAAATTAGAGAAAAACCGGGAAAATGTCGGGAATTTTTTAGTCCAATCAAAGCACGTTTAACATTGAGCTGTCTGCCAGTTGGCCAATCACGTGCTTTGTTTCAGGCTAGCACACAAAATGGCTGAGGGGGCTTCACAGATGCCTGTTTTACTGGAGATTCCGATTTGTTGTTCTGTGGAATAAATGTCGTGGAAACTTGCAGCAGGTTAATTGTATTCAGTGGGAAAAGCATTAAAAAGGCTGAAGAAAGTGCTGCGGTGGATTAAAGTGCAAGAAAGCCTTCAAAGTCCCTGCTGATGTGCTGGAACACAAAGAAGGCCCCCATTAATCAACTCTAACTGAAAGGTAAGACTAAAGTCTGAATTTATGAAAATCTATCTGTATGGACTTTAATTAATTTAATATAATGTGAATAAATTCATTCATTCATTCATTATTCAGTCATTCACTCACTCACTTACTCATTCATTCATTCATGAAATTGAGGGCCTAAACTATAACACAGTCAATTAAACATTGTCACTAATGCCAGCGTGTTGTAGAGTAATAAGTCTTTAACAGCTAATCTCGGAGCTGCCTGCGAAAACTTACCGGGAAAAAGTGCTCCGATCGCGGGACCTAGGTACTCGCGGTAAATAGCAATCGATATCCCTCCGTTTTTCTCCCATTATCGGGGTCTGAAAACGACCGCTACAGACGGCACTATGTACAGCCTCCCCCCCCCCCCTGCCCGCTCGCGGAGATGAACCGCGGCTCCGCGATTGCGAATCGGCCGCTTATTAATTGAGACCGCGGCTTCACTTTACCGCGAGTACCTAGGTCCCGCGATCGGAGCACTTTTTCCCGGTAAGTTTTCGCAGGCAGCTCCGAGATTATTTGTTAAAGACTTATTACTCTACATCAGGCTGGCATTAGTGACAATGTTTAATTGACTATGTTATAGTTTAGGCCCTCAATTTCATGAATGAATGAATGAGTAAGTGAATGAATGAATAAGGAATGAATGAATGAATTTATTCACATTATATTAAATTAATTAAAGTCCATACAGATAGATTTTCATAAATTCAGACTTTAGTCTTACCTTTCGGTTAGAGTTGATTCATGGGGGCCTTCTTTGTGTTCCAGCACATCAGCAGGGACTTTGAAGGCTTTCTTGCACATTAATCCACTTCGCAGCACTTTCTTCAGCCTTTTTAATGCTTTCCCCACTAAATACAATTAACCTGCTGCAAGTTTCCACGACATTTATTCCACAGAACAACAAATCGGAATCTCCAGTAAAACAGGCATCTGTGAAGCCCCCTCAGCCATTTTGTGTGCTAGCCTGAAACAAAGCGCGTGATTGGCCAACTGGCAGACAACTCAATGTTAAACGTGCTTTGATTGGACTAAAAAATTCCCGACATTTTTCCGGTTTTTCTCTAATTTAATAAAAATGTGCAAGTCTTCTTCATATCGAGTTTCAGGGGTGATTTATATAAATATTTTTACACAATATGTGAAAATTTCATGTAGTTTGGTGACTTGGGTCATGAAATCCTATTTCTAGACACATTTTTGATGCTCGGCTAACAGCCTACCCTTCACATACCTAAAGAAGCTTTTACTATCCTCCTTTATATTGTTGACTAGCTTACCTTCATACTTCATCTTTTCTCCGTATTGTCTTTTTTGTTACCTTCTGTTCTTTAAAACATTTCCCAAACCACCCGCTCATCTGTGCTATGTTATATGTCTTCTCTTTTATTTTTATACTGTCCTTGACTTCCCTTGTCAGCCACGGTTGCCTGTTACTCCCCTTAGAATCTTTCTTCCTCTTTGGAATGAAATGATCTGCATCTTCTGGATTATTCCCAGAAATGAAATACCTGCCATTGCTGTTCCACCGATATCCTTGCTAGGGTCCCTTTCCAGTCAACTTTGGCCATCTTCTCCCTCATGCCTCCATAGCCCCTTTTGTTCAACTGGAATACTGACACTTCCGATTTTACCTTCTCCCTCTCAAATTGCAGATTAAAACTTATCATATTATGGTTACTACCTCATAATGGTTCCTTTACCTTGAGTTCCCTTATCAAATCCGGTTCATTACATAACACTAAATCCTGAATTGCCTGCTCCCTGGTATGTTCCAGTACAAGCTGCTCTAAGAATCCATCACCGAGGCACTCTACAAACTTCCTTTCTTGGGCTCCAGTACCAACCTGATTTTCCCAGTCCACCTGCATGTTGAAATCTCACATAACCACCGTAGCATTACCTTTGTTACATGCCAATTTTAACTCCTGATGCAACTTGCACCCTATTTCCATGCAACTGTAGATAACTCCAATTAGGGTCTTTTTACCCTTACAATTTCTCAGTTCTATCCACAATCACACTACATCTTCTGACTCTATGTCACACCTTGCAAGGGACTGAATTTCATTCCTTACCAACAGAGCCACCCCACCCCCTCTGCCCACCTGTCTGTCTTTTCGATAGGATGTATACCCCTGAATATTCAGTTCCCAGCTCTGATCCTCTTGCAGCCGTGTCTCTGTAATTCCCACAACATCATTCTCACCAATTTCTAACTGAGCCTCGTGCATTCATATACAATACTTTTAATTCAGTATTCACCTCCCCTCTCACACCGGTTCCTCTTTCACCTGACCTTACTCTCTTATCCTTGAACTTTCTGACCCATTAATTCTGGTGTCTTTCGTAACTTTTCCTGTACTCTCTTCCCCTTTAACTCCATCCTTATACTCCCAATTTGTTAACCCCTCCTCCCCAGTATTTAGCTAAAACCTCCCATGGAGCACGAGCAAACCTGGCTGCCAGAATTTCGGCCCGCCTCCACTATCACCCTGAGTACCGGCACACCACAGGGCTGTGTACTGAGCCCCATGCTCTACTCCCTCTTCACACACAACTGTGTTCCTACATTCGACACCAACACCATTGTCAAGTTTGCAGACGACGCAACGGTGATCGGGCTGATCACCAACGGTGATGAAACACACAACAAAGCGGAGGTGCAGAACTTGGCGGACTGGTCCTCAGATAACAACCTGTCCCTAAACATCTCTAAGACCAAGGAGCTGATTATCAACTTCAGGAGGTCACATAATGGGGAATACGCTCCAATCTTTATCAACGGGGACAGTGTGGAGAGAGTGTCCAGTTTTAAGTTTCTGGGCACACACATTTCAGAGGACCTCACATGGTCCACCAACACCGCTGCGCTGGTCAAGAAGGCACAGCAACGACTGTTCTTCCTGAGAACATTGAAAAAGACTGGTCTGCCCCAACAGCTGCTGACAACCTTCTACTGCTGCACCACAGAGAGCATCCTAATATATGGCATCTCTGTGTGGTAACCCAGCTGTACGGGGGCAGAGAGGAGAGCTCTTCAGCGGGTTGTCCACAGAGCGCAGAAGATAATTGGGACACAGCTACCAACCTTGGAGGTCATCTACAATACACGGTGCCTCAGGAGGCCATCAGCATCGATAAAGACTCCTCACACCCTTGCAATAGTCTGTTCAAACTTCTACCATCCGGCAGACGTTACAAGGCCTTCTACGCCCGCACATCCAGACTTAGGAACAGCTTCATCCCCAGAGCTATAGCTGCTCTGAACCGGCCCTGCTGAGTGCCCCCCCCCAATGAACTGTCTCCCTCAATGGTCACGTCGCACATCGACCCGGCACAGACCTATTTGCACGTTATACTGCTTTAACTGTTTTTTTAAAATCTTGTTTCTCTGGGTGTCTAAATTTTTAGCTAGTTAAGTTATTACATCGGATGGAAGCTGCATACCAAATCTCGTTGTACCTCTGTGCAATGACAATAAAATATATTATTATTATTATTATTAAATGCTGGAGTAACTCAGCGGGACAGGCAGCATCTCTGGAGAGAAGGAATAGGTGACATTTTGGGTCGAGACCCTTCTTCAGATTGGTGTTAGGGGAGTGGGCAGGACAGAGATAGAATGTGGTCGGAGACAGTAAGACTGGTGGGAGAACTGGAAAGAGGGGAGGGGATGGAGAGAGAGGGAAAGCAATGGCTATTTGAAGTTAGTTATCTAATGTTCATGTTCATACCGCTGGGGTGTCAGCTACCCAAGCAAAATATGAGGTGCTGTTCCTCCAATTTGCGCTGGGCCTCACTCTTACAATGGAGGAGGCCCAGGACAGAAAGGTCAGATTGGGAATGGGAGGCGGAGTTAAAGTGCAGAGCAACCGGGAGATAAGGCAGACTGAGCGGAGGTGTTCAGCGAAACGATTGCCGAGCCTGTGCTTAGTCTCGCCGATGTACAGGAGTTGACACGTGAAACAGTAGATACAGTAGATGAGGTTGGAGGAGGTGCAAGTGAACCTCTGCCTCACTTGAAAAGACTGTTGAGGTCCTTGGTTGAAGTCGACAGGGGAGGTGAAGGGACAGGCGGTTGCAGTGGAAAGTACCTGTGGAGTTGCAGAGGGAACGGTCTCTGCGGAAAGCAGAAAGGGGTGGAGATGGGAAGATGTGGGATCCTGTTGGAGGTGGCAAAAATGTTGGAGGATTATATGCTGTATGCGACGGCTGATGGGGTGGAAGGTGACGACAAGGGGTACGCTGTCCTTGTTACGAATGGGGGGAGGGGGGGAGCAAGAGCGTAGCTGCAGGATATCGAGGAGACCCTAGTGAGAGCCTCATCTATAATGGAAGAGTGGAACCCCCTTTCCCTAAAGAATGAGGACATCTCTGATGCCCTGGCATGGAAAACCTCATCCTAGGCGCAGATGCAATGTAGATGGAGGAATTTGGATTTGGGGATGGAGTCCTTACAGGAAGCAGGGTGGGAAGAAGTGTAGTCTAGATAGCTATGGGAGTCAGTGGGTTTGTAGTAGATGTCGGTCAATAGTCTGTCTCCTGTGATGGAGACAGTGAGATCTAGAAACGGTTGGGAGATGTCGGAGATGATCCAAGCGAATTTGAGTGCAGGATGAAATTGGTCATGAAGTTGAAGTCAGTGAGTTCTGCATGGGTGCAGGAGGTAGCACTGATGTCGTCAATGTAGCTGAGGTAGAGTTTGGGGATAGAGCCAGTGTACGCCTGGAACCGTGATTGTTCGACGTACCCGACAAAGAGACAGGCATAGCTGGGGCCCATGCCAGTGCCCATAGCTACAGTGGCTTGCAAAAGTATTCATACCCCTTGAACTTTTCCACATTTTGTCACGTTACAACCACAAACGTAAATGTATTTTATTGGGATTTTATGTGATAGACCAACACAAAGTGGCGCATAATTGTGAAGTGGAAGGAAAATGATACATGGTTTTCAAATTTTTTTACAAATAAAAAACTGAAAAGTGTGGCGTGCAAAAGTATTCAGCCCCCTTTACTCTGATACCCCTAAATAAAATCCAGTGCAACCAATTGCCTTCAGAAGTCACCTAATTAGTAAATAGAGTCCACTTGTGTGTAATCTAATCTCAGTATGAATACAGCTGTTCTGTGAAGGCCTCAGAGGTTTGTTAGAGAACATTAGTGAACAAACAGCATCATGAAGCCCAAGTAACACAGTGACAGGTCAGGGATAAAGTTGTGGAGAAGTTTAAAGCAGGGTTAGGTTATAAAAAAATATCCCAAGCTTTGAACATCTCACGGAGCACTGTTCAATCCATCATCCGAAAATGGAAAGAGTATGGCACAACTGCAAACCTACCACGACATGGCCGTCCACCTAAACTGACAGGCCGGGCAAGGAGAGCATTGATCAGAGAAGCAGCCAAGAGGCCCATGGTAACTCTGGAGGAGCTGCAGAGATCCACAGCTCAGGTGGGAGAATCTGTCCACAGGCCAACTATTAGTCGTGCACTCCACAAATCGGGCCTTTATGGAAGAGTGGCAAGAAGAAAGCCATTGTTGAAAAAAAGCCATAAGAAGTCCCGTTTGCAGTTTGCCACAAGCCATGTGGGGGACACAGCAAACATGTGGAGGAAGGTGCTCTGGTCAGATGAGACCAAAATTGAAGTATTTGGCCTAAATGCAAAACGCTATGTGTCGCGGAAAACTAACACTGCACATCACCCTGAACACGGTGGTGGCAGCATCATGCTGTGGGGATGCTTTTCTTCAGCAGGGACAGGGAAGCTGGTCAGAGTTGATGGGAAGATGGATGGAGCCAAATACAGGGCAATCTTGGAAGAAAACCTGTTGAGACTTGAGACTGGGGCGGAGGTTCACCTGCCAGCAGGACAACAACCCTAAACATACAGCCAGAGCTACAATGGAATGGTTTAGATCAAAGCATATTCATGTGTTAGAATGGCCCAGTCAAAGTCCAGACCTAAATCCAATGGAGAGTCTCTGGCAAGACTTGAAAGTTGCTGTTCACAGACGCTCTCCATCCAATCTGACTGAGCTTGAGCTATTTTGCAAAGAAGAATGAGCAAAAATTTCAGTCTCTAGATGTGCAAACCTGGTAGAGACATACCCCAAAAGACTTCCAGCTGTAATTGCAGCGAAAGGTGGTTCTACAAAGTATTGACTCGGGGGCTGAATACTTTTGCACGCCACACATTTCAGTTTTTTATTTGTAAAAAAATTTGAAAACCATGTATCATTTTCCTTCCACCTCACAATTATGCACCACTTTATGTTGGTCTATCACATAAAATCCCAATAAAATACATTTACATTTGTGGTTGTAACGTGACAAAATGTGGAAAAGTTCAAGGGGTATGAAAACTTTTGCAAGGCACTGTACGCCTTCGATTTGGAGTAAGTGGGAGGAGTCGAAGGAGAAGTTGTTGAGGGTAAGGACCAGCTCAGCAAGGCAGAGGAGAGTATTAGTAAAGTTCTTGAGGGTAAAGTCAATGAGGGTAAAGTCAATGAAGCTATTTGATCTGGCCTCATTCTAACACAAAAACAGTGCATTCAGAAAGTATTCTCTCCCCTCCCTCTCTCTCCCTCTCTCCCTCCCTCTCTCCTTCCCTCTCTCCCATCCCTCCTCCCTCTATCCATCCACCCTCTTTAACCCCTCTCCACCCCTATTCACTGTTAAACTGATACATCCATCACTTTCCCTCCCTCCTGCTCACCCTCCCTCACTCCCTTCCTCTCCCTCTTTCAATCCCTGTCTCTCTCTCTCCCTCTCTCTCCCCCTCTCTCCCTCTCTCTCCCTCTGCCTCTCTCCCTCTCTCTCTCTCCCTCCCCCTCTTTTCTTCCTCCCTCCCCCTTTCTCTCCCTCCCCTTTCTCTCCCTCCCTCCCTCCCTCCCTCCCTCCCTCCCTCCCTCCCTCCCTCCCTCCCTCCCTCCCTCCCTCACTTCCATCCTCTCTCTCTCTCTCTCTCTCTCTCTCTCCCTCCCTCTCTCTCTCTCTCTCTCTCTCTCTCTCTCTCTCTCTCTCTCTCTCTCTCTCTCTCTCTCTCTCTCTCTCTCTCTCTCTCTCTCTCTCTCTCTCTCTCTCTCTCTCTGCCTCCCTCCCTCCCTCTATCTCTCCCACCCCCCCTCTCCCTGTCTCTCAGGTGAAAGAAGAGGGAATGTCAAGATGAGGGGGACAGAATGCTGGGGGATGAGGGGGAATGGAGGAGGATAGTAGTGGGAACAGAGATGGCGAGGTAATGGAAATATTAAATGCAAAGTTATTAACTTTTGCTTAACTTCTGCCGTTAGTGCGGGACCATCAGCTGATCATGCGCAATTGGGGGCTATGGCTTAGTGGTGGAATATTGTGTTGGGGGACCAGGCCTCCCATGTGACTTTAGAAGATTGAGGGGGGATCTTATAGAAACTTACAAAATTCTTAAGGGGTTGGACAGGCTAGATGCAGGAAGATTATTCCCGATGTTGGGGAAGTCCAGAACAAGGGGTCACAGTTTAAGGATAAGGGGGAAATCTTTTGGGACCGAGATGAGAAAATCATTTTTTACACAGGGAGTGGTGAATCTGGGGAATTCTCTGCCACAGAAGGTAGTTGAGGGCCAGTTCATTGGCTATATTTACTCATTTTACTCCCATCTCTTTTTTTTTTTCTCTTTCTCACATTCTCATAGATTTAACCCCTTCACTGCACATTCTATACTTTTTTTTCAGATGCATTATCTATATTTTAATTCAAATCTTTACTTTTGCTGTTGTTTTCTGGTTTCAACCTTTAAATCACTGTCTAAGACTCAATCAAAAGATTATGTATTTTGTTCTAAATCTGAGTACAATTCTACACATGACTTTGGCTGATGTTTCAGGTTTGAGGGTCATCTGCTCTAAAATGTGTCCTTCTTTTGATTGGACGAAATTGCAGATAAATATCAAAGATGCCCTAAAAACTTTTGAATTTTTGGACTAAATTGCAGATAATTCTCTGCAGATAAATATAAAAGATGCCCTGAAAACTTTTGAATAACAACTTGAATAACGCTGTATCTCTAAACTAAACTAAACTTAAAAGTTGCTCCATCATACAGGCCAATATTCTTTACTCGATCAATAGTGCCAAAAAACAGATTAATGGGTCATTTAGCTATTTTCAGATTTTAGCATTTGCAGACTCGCTATTGGGTTTGCCTACAAAACTGACTATAGTTCAAAAGCAATTTATTGGCAGCAAGTGTGATGGAATGTCCTGTAATCAATATGCTACCACTTTAGGTTTCACATACCAGTAGCAATGGAATTTGGAGTGCTATTTTGAAATATGTTTCTGATACTAGTGACAGGGATTTAGATAAAGCTGCAACTTGGCAATGCCATCACACAGAGCCTAATAATTTGCATTTTGTAGTCGCCGATGAAACCTGAATATCTAACTTGAATTGATGTGGTGCATTTCACCTCATCCAAAAGCACTTCATTGCCAGTGTATTACAGAAACCCACATTCCATTTCACTCATGCAAAATGTCACTCATCTAGCATCACCAACAACATTCGGTGAACATCTGTTATTTATCAATACAGAAAGTATTATGTGATGGTTGTTAACTGAACCTATACAAATTAAAGTTGTCTCTTTAGAATATTCTTGTCTGCACGATTTTTTAAATTTTGACATGGGTCTATGTTGAGATAGTTATAATCTTGTATGGTTCACAAACGAGGGATTACTTTGAAGAGATATTTGTGGACCAAGATGTCTACCCCTGCCCCAGTATGAATCAAGACCATCAACGTTAAAGAGAAAAATATTTATTGGAATAAAATGTTGGCACCATTTCTTAAAATAATTACTACAGGAGTATTGTATTGCTCTATTCTGAAAAATTGAAGCTGGGATGTAGTCGGCCTAGAATTTCTTCTTGAAAAAGGCCAAACACTTTCAAAGTGAATATTAAGTTTTACTATTCTCACATACAGTTCTCTGCATCATCTCTGGAACTGTTGAGGAAACTATTTCAAGGACAATGAGTTATAACGTGTTGTGAATAGTAAAGCTGCGTAAAATACCCAACAGCTCAGACTACGTATAGAATAAGAAAGCTATGTCAAAATGGTTACAGGCATAAATGGCAATTTATGATACATACAGAAAAAAGTGTGATGTTTAAGAATTTAATATTCTTGCGTTGGACCTTGCTGTAACAGTGCAGAAGGCCACAGAGGGAAGGGTCAGAGCGGAATGTTGATTAAATTGGCAAAGAAACAAAAACCCATGGCCCTCCGACTGAATTGCTGGTGCTCTGCAAAGTGATCACCCGATCTCTGTTTTGGTTTCTCCATTGCAGTGGAGATCACATGCAGGGCATTAGATTGGAAGAAGTACAACTGAATCACCACTTCAGCTGAAAGCACTGTTTGTATCCATGGATGGGGGTAAAGGAAGAGATGAAAAGACAAGTGCTGCATCGCCTGCAGTTGCATGCAGTAGTGCCATGAGACGGGGAGTGGTTGATAGACACGGAAGTGTTGACCAAGGAATTTTGAAGGGAGCAATGCTGAAGGGGAGAGAATGCATCTGGTAGTGAAATATTTTTGGAGCTGGTTGAAATTGTGAAGGATGTTGTACTGAATGTGGTGGTTGGTGAGGTGGAAGACAAGGGCCATGGGGAGCATGCTTTTGTTTTTTCAAGGAGGAGAAGTGCAAGAGTAGAGGCGTAGATGCGATGCAGTCAAGAGGCCTATTACGATGGTAGAGGGTTCAGGAAGAACGGTCATTTTCAGAGACAGCTGTGCATAATGTCATATCATCAAAGCAAATGTCAACAGTGAATGGAATTGGGTTGGCTAAAGGAATTGGATGCAACAAAGGCAATAAGGGTTAACAACATTTTGGCATGAGTACTGAAATACTTGTACTCCAGAACTTTCTGTGCCCTTGGTCATGTGCAGCTACAACATTAGGTATTTACCTAATGATGTGAAAAATTGTCCATTTATGTCCTGTCCTCAAGAAGCAGGACAAATCTAACCTGGCCAATTATCACTCCTTTAGTCTACCCATGATTATTAGCAAAGTGATGGAAGATGATCAACAGTGCTATAAACTGGCACTAGATTAGCAACAACCTAATCATAGAAGCTCAGTTTGGGTTCCACTAGAACTACAGCCTTGATCGTAACATAGACAAAATAGTTGCACTCCAAAGTAACTGTCCTTTATATCAAGACCTAGGTCAGAAGTAGGGGTATATGCTGATGATGGCAAAATGTTCAGTATCATTCTTGACTCCTCAGATAATGAAACAGCCCATAACTAAATGCAGCAAGACATGGACAAGTAATATTTGTGCAACACAAGTACCAGGAAATTATGATATCAACAATGTGTTTGAAAGAGCAGGTCAGAGGCTAGGGCTCCTGTGGTAAGTAACTCGCATCCTAACTCGCCAATGCATGCCCACCATCTACAAGAATCAAGCCAGGTGGATGGAATACTTTCCACTTGCCTGGATGATAGCCTCAAAGAAGCTAGACACGGAACAGGACATAACAGATCACCAATCAACATCTCATCCATAACCATTCACTCAGCCAACCCATGTAACAACTCACCAAGACTCCTCAGAGAGCACATTCCAAACCCATAACTTCTACCAGCTAGAAGGACAAGGGCAGCTAAAGCATGGGAACTCTACAACCAGGAAGTTGCCCTCCAAGCCACAGCCCATCCTGACTTGGAAATATATCACCGTTGCTTCATTGTCGCTGGTCAAGATCCTCGAACTTCCTTGGCACCCGCCCCTCACAGACGGCAGCGGTTTAAAAAAGCAGTTCATCAGCATCTTCACATGGGCAACTAGGTTTGGACAACTAAATATTGGCTCAGTCTGCAAAGCCCACATCCCTTCAATTAATATAACATAAAGTTATTACAGGGGACAGACAGAAGGAAGCATATTCAAAATAGCTGTTGGAATCTCTGGATGCAACCTTTCCCCTATGATGGAGATGGAAAAATCTAGGAAGGGGAGAGAGGAGTGAGTGGCACAGTGGTGCAGCAGTAGAGTTGCTGCTTTACAGTTCCATGGACCTGGGATCGATTCTAACTGCAGATGCTGTCTGTACAGAATTTGTATGTTCTCCCTGTGACCGCGTTAGTTTTCTCATTTTTTGAGCACATGCATGTGTCATTTTTTGTCGGAGGAGGAGCCATTTTGGGGGAACGGCTGCTAACCAGCAGCCGTCCGTTAAACTCGCTTTTTAAAAACTTTTTTAGGTAGTCTCGTCCGTTTGGAGAAATTGACTTTTCAATGTGGGGGGTAGGGGGCAATTTTATTTCTCGGTCCCTACCTGGTCGGTGAGGCAGCTTTTTTTCCGGGCTGCCCATCGACCCGTCCTCGCGGCCTACCAGCGGGCTTGGAGCGCCGTTTCTTGGCGGGGACCGCCCAGCACCTCGGCCTCGGTGGCGGCACAGCGCTGGAGCGCTATCGTGGAGCGGAGCAGGCGATGCCCTGCCTGGGTCGCCGCGCTAGAGTGACGCGCTGGAGCTCCGGTGAGCTGGACCGCCGAGAGCAACACCTCCGGGCTGCGGGTCTGCGGAGCGGAGCGGGCGGCGCCGATTTCAACATCGGGAGCCTGGGAGCTCCAAACCGGCGCGGCCTTGTCGGCTCCGGAAGCCACGGTCTACAGCTTGGAATCGGCCGTTCCAGGTGGCCCAGCCGCTGAGAGGACTCTCCCGATGTCGGGGCAAGACCACCCGGTGAGAACGGCCAGGAACATCGGGCCTCCGTAGAGGCAACTGCGATGGCAGGCCTGACTTTGGGTGAACTTGGGGTTGGGGACTTGACATTGTGCCTTCCCCCACAGTAGTAACCATTGTGGGGGAATGATTTTCTGTCTCTACGTAATCCTGTTAGTCTTTGTCCAAGATGGCTGCCGTGAAGGGAGAGTGGACGCTGGCGCGCTTTGGCTGCCGCTGCTCTCTCTTCACATTGTGGTTTTGATTTTCTGTTTTTGGACTGAATTCTGTTATTATTTTGTGTCTCTGTGATGTCTTTATTATTTATTTTACTCTGATTATATGTTTATATTCCTGTTAATCTATGTAAGGTGTCCTTGAGATGTCTGAAAGGCGCCCAACAAATAAAATTTATTATTATTATTATTATTATTAGGTACATCTTTGATCCAGAGAAAGTGAGTGGTGTTGAGGAAGTTGTTCGGTGTTAGGCCAACTTGAGCCAGGCGATTGGCTGTCGGTAAAGGGGGGTAGTGGTTGGGTCTCTATTTATGGTATTCGTGGACTAGTCTTTGTTACAGTCAAACAGGTAAAGGAATAATCCTCCAATTGATTACGATAAGTTTATTTGGTTTGTTTTTCTGCTCTAAATGTAAAATTATGCTTTATTGAGAGGCAATTATTCTAAACCGTGAACTTTTAAAGTATTTAGATTTTCCGTGACATTTAGTAATAGTTTTTACTATCTTGTTCTTCTGATGACAGATCTTGTCAAGTAAGCAATAGAATGTTAAACATCACCAAGGTAGTGCAGGACTCTAAACCATTTAAATCTCAGCGATAGCAGTGACAAGAGAAACAATACGGATGTTGTTCATCGGGCCGCCCGTAGCGGCAACTGCGGAGAGCTTGGGGAGGCCCTGACCATGGGGAACAATGGAGGAAGAGACTGACTTTGGTGCCTTCCCACACAGTGGGAAACTTTGATTCTGCTGTGTGGGGATGTTTTATGTCAAACCCTATAGTGTGTTGTGTCCCTTTTTTTATTGTACGGCTGTATGGGAATTACATTTCACTGTGCCATCTGGCACATGTGATGAATAAATCTATCTTGTATCTTGTATCAATATAATTTATCTCAGCATGTCTGAATTAGGTGAGAACATTTGGATCACATTTCATATAACAGGTTATTGTTCAGTGACCTTTGCTGCAAATGTTTTGGAAAACATAGAAAATAGGTGCAGGAGTAGGCCATTCGACCCTTCGAGCCAGCACCACCATTCAATATGATCATGGCTGATCATCCAAAATCAGTACCCCGTTCTGGCTTTTTCCCCATATCCCTTGATTCCCTTAGCCCTAAGAGCTAAATCTAACTCTCTCTTGAAAACATCCAGTGAATTGGCCTCCACTGCCTTCTGTGGCCGAGAATTCCACAGATTCACAACTGTGGGTGAAAACGTTTTTCCTCTCAGTCTGAAATGGCCTGTCCCTTATTCTTAAACTATGACTCCTGGTTCTGGACTCACCCAACATCGGGGACATTTTTCCTGCATCTACCCTGTCCGATTCTCTAAGAATTTTATATCAAAAGAAAGGGTTAAGACAGATGAGAGATGGAAAGTGAGGAAATATAGACTAGTTACCTTAACATCTGTTAGAGTGAAACTGGTAGAGTTCATAATTATAAATTTTCAGCTGATAGAGCCAATGCTGATTTATAAAGAGTAGTTCATGCATGATGAAGAGTTGGCTAAAGGAGTAGACAGGAATGTCAGTGGATGGTATTAATATGGACTTTCAGTGGGAAAGTCCCTCATGAACAATTATTTGTGAAGTTAAATCTCACAGAATTGAAGCTAGATGTTGAACCTAGCTAGAGACTAAATCCGTGGCAAGAGACTGAGAGTGGGGATTAGGAGCATATCTTCAAATTGGCAGCATGTAATTGCTGGATCTCTATTGGAACCACCATTATTGATCATATTTATAAATAATTTATCTTATAGAAGAAGTTATCTAAGCAGGTCTTAATTCTTGCATCACAAACTCTATTCCCTAACATAAACCCTTTCCTTGGAAATTCTCTGAAACCGAACAAGAACGTTCACAAATGTGGTGTTATTCTTGGCCCTGCCTTGAGAATTAGATAATATATTTGTGCCATTATTTAAAAAGCCTATTTTAGTCTTGCAACATTACCTGATTCCACTTCTGCTTTAGACTTTGTTGTTGAAAACTATTCTCTTGTTACCTTTAGACTTGGCAATTCCAACACACTCCTGGGCATCGTCACATCTCAATATGTTTATTAGCATTTGATAGGGTTTTGTCCATTTACACAATTTATTAATAAAGCCTTGAAATTTAATGCCGCCATCCAATATGTTTACAATAAATGTAGTCTTTAAAAAACATGAATATATTGTTTTGTTATTCCATTGTCTAAGTCATATTAGTCCTGGTTAATTTCCCTACATTAAGCCTGCAAACTCAATTTATGTCATAAAATCATACAGCTCAAAAACAGGCCTTTTGGCCCACTGAGTCCATACTGATCATCAAGCATTCATTACACTAATCCTGCACTACTTTGACCATTCTCCCCAGATAACAGAGATAATTTACCGTGGATAATTTACCTATCAATCCCAATGCCTTTGGGAAGTGGGAGGAAACCAGTGCAACTGGATACAACCCACAAGGTCTCAGGGAGAATGCGCAAACGCAATGAGTTGGAGTTGTGAGGTGGCAGTTCTACCAACTGCATCATTGATATTAAGATAGCATCTCTGGTTATCTAGAAGGTTGTGGCTATAATCTAAACTATCATGTCATTGGAGTTCTACATTTCCAGAGGCCTGTCCTTTTGCCAAGATGTTAATGTACCAATCTGCCAGATTAGAGAAATGCATATATGCATATTGGCATATGAATTAAAGAACTAGGAGCAGGATTTGGCCCTTTGAGACAACATCAAAGATTCACAGCCCTCTGAGTGAAGGAATACTTTGTCAGGAACAATTCCAGAAACTACAGTAGATTGGAAGTTAACAACTAGAGTATCCACTATCTCTGAAGCCATCTAATCTGAGGAAAGACATTCTTGCCATAGAGGGAGTACAGAGAAGGTTCACCAGACTGATTCCTGGGATGTCAGGACGTTCATATGAAGAAAGACTGGATAGCCTTGGCTTGTACTCGCTAGAATTTAGAAGATTGACGGTGGATCTTATAGAAACTTACAAAATTGTTAAGGGGTTGGACAGGCTAGATGCAGGAAGATTGTTCCCGATGTAGGGGAAGTCCAGAACAAGGGGTCACAGTTTAAGGATAAGGGGGAAATCTTTCAGGACCAAGATGAGAAAAACATTTTTCACACAGAGAGTGGTGAGTGGTGAGTCTCTGAAATTCTCTGCCACAGAAGGTAGTTGAGGCCAGTTCATTGGCTATATTTAAGAGGGAGTTAGATGTGGCCCTTGTGGCTAAAGGTATCAGGGGGTATGGAGAGAAGACAGGTACAGGATACTGAGTTGGATGATCATCCATGATCATATTGAATGGCGGTGCAGGCTCGAAGGGCCGAATGGCCTACTCCTGCACCTATTTTCTATGTTTCTATGTTTCTATCTCTATTAAACTTCTGGGAAGCCAAATAAAGTCCAATCAAAGATAGTCTGAGGGTCACCAATGAGGTAGATGGTAGATGGTCGAGTCAGCGACAAGAAATGCAAATGCAATGCTGGGATTGATATTGAGTTGAATAGAATATACTGTAAAATCAAGGATATAATGATGAGGCTTTATCAGGCACTGGTGAGGCTCATATTTATTGTGAGCAGTTTTGGGCTGCACATCTGAGGAAGGATGAGCTGGCTTTTAAAGGGGTTCAGAGGTTTACGAGAATGATCTTAGGGATGATTCTCGCATGAAGAATTTTTTAAGGCTCTGAGCCTGTCCTCACTGGATTTTAGAAGGATGAGGGGAAGATCTCATTGAAACCTACCACGAAAGATCTAGATAGAGTGAACATGGAGAGGATGTTTCCAGTTATGGGAGAGTCTAGAATCAGAGGGCACAACCTCAGAATAAAAAGACGTGCTTTCAAAATGGAAATAAGGAATTTCTTTAGCCAGAGGGTGGTGAATCTATGTAATTTATAGGTTCTTCATTAAGAAGGGTACTAACAAGCTTGACGTATGTGTTCTTGTTGTCCACGTGATCCATTGCAGAGTGGAGAGCCAGCAAGATTGGCTGTTCATCTGTTGTGGTTGGAGGCAAATTGTAGTGGAACCAGGTGCTTCCTAACACACGAGTTGATATGCATCATAACCAGTCTCTCAAAACACTTCATCACAGCGGACGTTAGTGCCACTAGTCAGTAGTCATTTTTGACAAGTCTCTTCCTTTGATTTAATTTCATTTTCAATTTCTAGTATCAGCCATAAATGAATTATTTTTCCTTTATGGTTCCTGTGCCATAAAGGATTTTTGTTTGCAACTTATGCAATAGTCTTGAATGCTAACCATTGCCTGGCCACCACTGTATCTTTCCAATCAATCACAACTAACTCTCCTCTCAAACCATAGTTTCCTTTGATTAGATTTAAGAGCCCAGTTGTGAAACTACAATATCGATGTTGAGATCATTGACTCTTAACTCTAAAATAAATTAATCCACATTTATTCGGTTACATATTACTTCTACTTGCATGAAGAAATTAATTGGTATATCTGTCAGGATATTTTTATTCCTCTGTGGGAGAATGTTTCTTGCAAAGCTAGTATTTATTATCTATCATATTGTCACTGGGGTGGGACATTGCAACTGCCCTGTTTCAACTAATGCAATCAACCTGGCATGCACAATCAAATAAGATCAAATAGAACAAGTTGTCCTACAACTTGAGAAGAAGGAGAGAAAGAGGAGGAAGGAGAAGGAGGAGGAAGGAGGAGGAAGGAGAAGGGAGGAGGAAGGGGGAGGGAGGAGGAAGGAGAAGGGAGGAGGAAGGAGAAGGGAGGAGGAAGGGGGGAGGAGGAAGGGGGGGAGAAGGAAGGGGGGAGGAGGAGGGGGGGGAGGAGGAGGGGGGGGAGGAGGAAGGAGAAGGGAGGAGGAAGGGGGAGGAGGAAGGGGGGAGGAGGAGGGGGGAGGAGGAGGGGGGGGGAGGAGGAGGGGGGGGAGGAGGAGGGGGGGGGAGGAGGAGGGGGGGGGGGAGGAGGAGGGGGGGGGAGGAGGAGGGGGGGGGAGGAGGGAGGAGGGGGGGAGGAGGAGGGGGGGAGGAGGAGGGGGAGGAGGGACCACTGTTGTTTGTCCTCCATATTAAGGATTTCATTGAAAATGCCCAGTTAGCAGGTTTGTAGATTACATCAAGATTGTTAGTATTGTGGGCAGTGAATTATGTATATGAGATTAATGGATCAATGGTTTCTTTATTGTCGCATTTACCTGGTACAGTGAAATACATTTCTTACATACAGCTCAGCAAAACTATCCCCGTATATAAGCGCAATCTTCCCGGTCAGTACAGTATACACAGAACAGCCCACTGAGTCCATATGAAAGAGGCTCCCTTTTTGGCTCCATTTTACAGTCTCAGCTGCAGCAACAGGATCAAGATGAATTAGGGAGTTGGTCAAGAAATGGCAAAAGGAATTTACTGTAAATCTGACAGCTGTGAGATGTTTCATTTGGATAGTTGACAGGTTGACAAGATGGTGAAGAAGGAGATTGGTGTGCTTGTCTTTATTGGTCAGGCATTGAGACAAAGCATGCAGATATTTTTTTATAAGTGTAGAAATGCTTGGTGAGGCTACCTACTGTATGCAGTTCTGATCACCTGGTTATAGGAAGGATGTCATTAAGCAGGAAAGGGTGCAGAGAAGATTCACAAAGATATTACTGGAACCCGAAAATTTGAATTATAAGGAGTAGTTGAATATATTGGGATGTTTTCAAGAGAGTCAAGAGTGTTTTATTGGCATATGTCCCAAATAGAACAATGAAATTCTGAAGAAGGGTCTCGACCTGAAACGTCACCCATTCCATCTCTCTAGAGATGCTGCTTATCTCACTGAGTTACTCCAGCTTTTTGTGTCTATCTTCGGTTTAAACCAGCATCTGCTGTTCCTTACACATGTAAACATAGTACACTGTAAACAATATAATAAAACTAGACCAAGTGCAGATCCGTTGGGTCTGTTCCCCCAACGTGCGGTTGTGGGGGGGAAGGCGGCATGCAGCGTCACACACACTAACTATCCCCCCCCCCCCCCCGCACTCACGCTAATTACCCCCTTTGATATTATATTAATATTATTAATTTGCTCCTTTTACCCCATAACCACCCTATCTACTCATGCATAGCCCCCAACTTGCAGTCACATCTAGAGAGGGAGGGGGGGGGGGGGCGGTTAGAGAGTGAGGGCAGAGAGAGAAGGGGCAGAGACAGAGGAGAGGTGAGGTGAGGAGAGGAGAGGAGAGGAGAGGAGAGGAGAGGAGAGGAGAGGAGAGGAGAGGAGAGGAGAGGAGAGGAGAGGGGAGGTGAGGAGAGGAGAGGAGAGGAGAGGAGAGGGGAGGGGGGGGGAGGGGAGGAGAGGAGAGGGGAGGGGGGGGGGGGGGGGGGGGGGGGGGGGGGGGGGGGGGGGGGGGGAGGAGAGGGGGGGGAGGAGAGGCAGGGAGGAGAGGAGAGGCGGGGGGGGAGAGGAGGGGGGGAAGGAGAGAAGGGGGGGAGGAGAGGCGGGGAGGAGAGGGGGGAGAGGAGAGAGGGGGGAGAGGAGAAAGGGGGGAGTGGAGAGATGGGGGGGAGAGAGGAGGGGGGGAGAGGAGAGGAGAGAGGGGGGGGAAAGGAGGGGATGGAGAGAGGAGGGGGGGAGAGGAGAGGGGGAGGAGAGGGGGGGTGATGGGGACAGGGGGGAGAGAGGAGGGGGGGAGAGGAGGGGAGAGAGAGAGAAAGGGAGAGAGACGGGGGGAGAGAGAGAGAGAGAAAGAGAGAGTGATAGGGAGAGAGAGAGAGAGAGAGAGAGAGAGGGTTCCTTTTTACTTCAATCCAAACCATTTGCAGGCAGTGCTTTTTTCCTCAAACTAACCATATTTTCATTTTTAAACCACATTATGGGTACTCACAGCTGTGGAGACATTAGTTCACTGTTATTCAGAGCTCTGATTGAGGCACGCCGCTTGCAGAGAGAGAGAGAGAGACACACACACACACACACACACACACACACACACACACACACACACACACACACACACACACACACACACACACACACACACACACACACACACACACACACACACACACACACACACACACACACACACACACACACACACAAAAAGAAAAAAACACAGACAATAATTGTGCAGAAAGCAAAACCATTGTGCCCAAGTTTATGTCGTTCAGAGCTTATTTGGGGGTTGTAGTATTTAATAAGCCGGTGGCTCGTGGGAAGACGCTCTTCCTGAGCCTGGACATTACAGTTTTCAGACTCGTGTACCTTCTTCTCGATGGCACGGGTGAAATGAGTGTGTAGCCAGGGTGGTGTGGGTCTCTGATGATGCTGGCAGCCTTTTTGAGGCAGCGACTCCTGTAAAATCCCTTTGATAGTGGGGAGGTCAGAACCAGTGATGTGTTCACCAGTGTTCACCACTTTTTGCAGTCTTCTTCGCTCCTGGGCATTCAAGTTGCCGAACCCAGCCTTGATACAACCAGGCAATATGCTCTCTACTGTACACCTGTGGAAGAATGTAAGAGGTTGAGGGGAGACCTTGTTTATAAAATCATGATGAGCATAGATTGTCACAGTCTCTTTCTCGGGGTAGGAGAGTCTAAATCTTGAGGGAATAGATTAAAGGTGAGAGAAGAAAGATTTAAAAGGCACCTGAGGAGCATCTTTTTCCCAGACAGTACTGCAATACTACTGTAACCATACGTGGATTGATAAAAAAGTATATATTCGCTGACATGTTCATTTTGTATTATTTTGAAATTCTTGTCAATTGTAACTTTTATTAGAACTTTGCACTACAAAAGAAATCCACAAATACTCGTAAGATCCAGAAAACAGAAGTACTTACTGGCGACGAATTTGATCAGAGTGAAAAATTTAGTGATCAGGATAAGAATAAACTTGAGAGAAAAAAACTGCTTCCAAAGTCTAAGATAAGGGATGCAAAAAGAGAAGAATATATCCTAAAGCGCCTGGATTCATCTCATCAACAGTTGTAAGTATCTAATGTGAAATGTTATGAACTTACCAACCTTAAGATTGATATATAAGTAACTAGAACTATATTTACAGTCTTAGATAATATCGAGTTTTTCAAGTGTGGAAAATTTTCAACACAAAAAAATGAACCTTAAATTTGTTTTGTTGGTTAGTTTTCATATACTTTCACAGTCTCACTGCATTATTTTTCCAGTTGTACACCTTAGCTCTCTGCATTTAAGGAAGGATGATAAAAAAAGAAAATAGGCAACAATATACTTAACATGCTCAATGTCCTGGCTGTAGTGCTGCTCGCAATTCCTGGGAAATCCTACAATAGTCCTATCGTCACAGAACTGCATTCTTCAGATCCATCTTGAGAAATGCATCATTATCCACTACAGAAACAGTTTTGGACCACAAAGCACTCTGAGGTTTCCATGACTACCAGCCTAATTCCTTTCCTCTTCCTGAAGCCACATTGCATTTTTTTTTTACCCCACTGGAAAGAGGTTTCAGTTCCGATCTAATTTGATTCAAATTGCGATTCAAGAATGATAAAAAGCTCCCATAAAAAGTCAAATTTGTCACGGGGTGACGGCTGTATGGTCGTGAGTAGATGCCCAAAGAGTTGTACCTTTTTCTGGTCCCCGCTGGATTTTCAACATGTTGAAAATTTTTGGCGACCTGCTGTGACTATGACGGGTGCCGGCAATCGCCGAAAAAATCGCGTAAATGGGACAGGCCCTTGAGGCACTCCTGTGCTCCATCCCTTGTCTGCACTAAGGTGGGGGACAATCCCCCCCATTTTTTGTAACCCGGATTTTAAAACTCCGTGAAAAAAAAAGTTGTTAAAAATCTCCGCTTTCCACGAGACAGTGGGGGTGGAACTGATGATCGAGGGCACCGATTGGACGAGAGAGACGTGGTCAGCATGCAGTGGAGGAGGGGCATGATGATTCAGCGTGATGATTGGAGGAGGGAAGTCGGACAGAGGCGGAAGTAGGGGGTTGGGACTGAGGATAGAGCGCAGTGATTGGAGGAGGGAGACACCCTGGTGGAGCAAACATCAGAGCGGAGCTTGAATCGGCCCGTTCGTGGGGCTTTTCATCACCTGGCCCGGCAACAGGGGAAACCTCACCCGGCCCGGACACAGATAGGATTGACTGATTGATATCTCTTTCTCGATTAAAGATCAGCAGCCATATTTAAATGACCGTGTCTTTGCTAAATGGCTGGCTCAGATTTTAAGAACCACATATAAAGTATTGTGACTTCTCAATTTGGCAAACTGCATAGGGGTGAGTTCAATAAAAGGGTGATGGATCAGATGTGCATGCTTCTAGCATCTTACGTTCCCTTCAGATGTGACAGCTAATCACTAGCTTTTTGTGGCTCTAGTATTTTAAGCTTGCGGCAGGGTTGCACTCACTGCATTAGTCCTAAAATCCCATTTGTTGATTTGCCCTGAAATGATTGTCGGTGTAGTCCAGTGATTTTGCCACTTTACTCCCATATTGGCGAGGGCTTTTAATTAAACAATTCTGGCATATACTGCAAAAGATTTTCGTGCACTAAATTACTTTCATTGTAAAAGTAGTTCTACTATATCGTGATAATTGTGTTCCTAAAATAAAACCTGTGTTATAGAAAATCGCATTATGGGCCTGCCCACTATTGGGTGACATTATGGGCCTGTCCCAAATTATCAGCCTGTCCCATGATTTTTTGGGCGACTGCAGGCGACTGCCATGAAATGTTCAACAGGTCGAAAAATTTTCGGCGACAGTGACGACAATTTTTGCTCTCGTAGGTTGTCGTAGATTGCCGCCAGATGTTGTAGTCCCTGGCAGTTGCCTAAAGAGTCGCCTTAGTGGGACAGGTCCATTAGGGAAACAGTTGTGTCACTGGGGACAATGGTGTAGGGACTACAGTATCTTAGACATGCAATAACAAAGTTCTTTGCCCTGCAGGATTTTCAAAAATAAAATGTGATGCTAGATTGTTAATACATTGTACGTGCCAATGGAAACAATGGCTTGTCAATTTCCATGGCCACCTGTGGTGAAACTGACAGACTGTGTTCTTAAGGGACAATGGTGTCCATGGCCAAAGTGAGGACCACCGTAAATTGCAGGAGCAGCACCTCATATTTCGCTTGGGCAGTATGCACCCCAGTGGTATGAACATTGACTTCTCTAATTTCAGATAGTCCCTACTTTCTCCTCCCCTTCTCAGCCTTCCCTCAGCCCACTGGCTCCACCTCTTCCTTTATTCTTCCCGCGCCCCCCACCCTCACATCAATCTGAAGAAGGGTTTCAACCCAAAACTTTCCCTATTTCCTTCGCTCCATAGATGATGACTCACCCGCTGAGTTTCTCCAGCATTTTTGTCTACCTATGGTGTTTGATTACATTGGTGAGGTTATATGGAAACATTTTTTTACAAAGACTTTATTCTGTTTGTCAATTTCTAAAGTAATTGTTGGCCACAAAGCCATCTATTCCCTCATCCAAATCATCTACTAACTCTCCTATATCTTGTCATTTATCTTGGATCCAATGGACCTCATTAAATGATTAATTCCATTGCCATTCTCTAGTGTGGATTCAGAACTGATTTTCCGTTAGAAGACAGAGGATAATGGTGGAAGGGTGTTATTCTGTCTGGAGGTCTGTGACCAGTGGTATTCCACTGGGATCTGTGCTAGGACAGTTTGTTTGTGAAAAATGTAAATGAGTTGGGCATAAATGTTAATAGGTTGGTATATAAATTTGCAACTGACAGTGATGGTGGAGTTGCAGGCAGTGAGGAAGGCTGTCAAAGGATACAGCGAGATTTAGATCAGTTACAGTTATGGGTGGGGAAATGGCAGATGGATTTTAATCCAAGCATCTTTCACTTTGGGAGGTTGAACATAAGGGGAAAGTAAATGGTTAGTGGCAAGACCCTTAAAAGTATTGATGTTCATAGAGATCTTGAGGTCAAAGTCCATAGCTCCCTGAAAGTGGTAGCACAACTAGATAGAACAGTAAAGAAAGTGTTTAGTATGCTTGCCTTCATCAGTTTAGCACTTAGTATAAGTCAAGACACTATGTTACAGCTTTATAACACTTTGATGAGGTTGCATTTGGAGCATTGTGTGCAATTCAGGTCACCCCATTACAGCAAGATATGGAGGCTTTTGAGAAGCTGTAAAAGTATTACTTAATGTTGCATGGATTAGAGGATATCACTTATAAGGTGATGTTGGATAAACCTGGATTGTTTTCCCTGGAGCATTGGCAGTTGAGGGGAGTGTTAATAGAAGATTATGAGAGGCATAGATATGATAGACAGTCAGAACCTGTATCTCTAGCATGAACATCTGAAAGACTAGAAAGACATAAGTTTAAAGTGAGGAGCAAAGTTTAAAGGAGACTAGACTAAGTGGGACCACCTGTCACACATGAGACTTGGTCCCCCAACGCAATATTCCACCACTCACCCATAGCCCCCAACAGCACATGCGCAGCTCATTTCCCCTCATCCCTAGTACTCTCTCCCCGCTTCGGCAGCCGCACGCGGCGGGCCCCTCGCCGCCCCGCCCAAAGCCCGCCCGCACCGCGCGCGCCCGCCGGCCCAGACCCGCCGCCCGCCAAACGCGGCCCTCACGACCCCCGCCGAGCGCGAGCCCCACCGAGCCCACTCCTCACCGCCGCAGAGCCTCCTCACATCCCCCACTGCTCTCCTCTCCCTCTATTCCCTCCTCCTCTACTCCCCCCGTTCTCTACCTCTATTCCCCATCCTACCCCACTCCCCCCTCCTCACCTCCTCCCTCTTCTTTTCCCTCTCCTCCTATCCTCCCCCAATCCCTCCTTCACTTCTCCTTTTCCCTACCCTCAGTCACTCCCTCCCTCCATCCATAATTCCTCTCCCTCTATCTCCTCTCCTCCCCTACACTCGCTCCCCAGGATCGCGAGGTTGCCGCTCCTCTCCCTTCTTGTGTGTACCAGAGGAGCACCAGCCATCGGCGGGGATCCTCGGCTCGGCCCCCGAAACACCAGAAGTTACGGCCGCACCAGCGTGTGGCGGTGGTGGAGACCTCGGAGAAAGGACGGGAGAAGAGCCATGGGGGAGAGGGGGGGTATCACGGGGGATGGGGGCAGAAGCCAGCAATGGGGACCCGAAGGGAAGGGGCTGGAGCCGCGGGGCGTTGCGTTTGGGACTCACAGCGGGCGCAGGACATTGTCTTCTGCCGGGATCAGACACTCCGCTTTCCATTTGGGGACATCGGCGACATCTCCGACTTCGCGCGGGGTCGCTTCCGGTCCTTCCGAAAAATGTGTCCGGTTGGAGACCTCCACCGGCCTCCTTCAGGAGGCACAGGAAGAGATGGACCGTCCCGGGAAGTGACAGCAGAAGCGACCAATCTGCGTGGCGCTGACTCGCAGGAGAGGAGATTGATCTGCGCATGCGCGGTTTTTAAGATTTTTATACCTCGCTAACTTTTACAACATACTACTGATCGGAATGGAACTTGGTGCACTCGCAGCACAGGAGAAAGGTGAGTGAGCTGATGTAAAGTCGTAGCGCTATCGTGTACTGTTTTTCCTCAAATAGAAAAACCATGCAAACCAAAAGAGCACAAGATCAGTTTTAGTTATGTATAGATGCGCGGGCAGGTTTTTTTACACAGAAAGAGGTGAGGTATGGAATGCATTGCCGGGGGTGGTGGTGGGGGCAGATATGCTCAAGGCACTTAAGAGGCTTTTAGAAAGGCACATGAACGGATATGAATCCGGAGCAGCCAGAGGAGATTAATTGAAATTGATATCTTGTTCTGCACAGTCATTGTGGGCTGAAGGGCCTGTTGCAATGTTGTTCTAAATGCTTCTTCTTTGTTTAATAAATGTTTAGATTGATATATGTTTAGATTTTGTACTTGCTCTCCAACAACTTGGTAAAATTATCAAGACTGGAAGAATCTGTACAAATAAAACATGTTGTCATTCTCTTTTTACAGAGTTCTGGGATCTTAGCTATGAATTATTAATTAATACAATATGATTTCTGAAATCCTGTAAGCAATCTTCCTCTCTTTTAAGCTCAAAAGATGACAAAACTCAAGCAAAAGATCAGGCTGCCAGCAAGGCTGCACAAGACAAAGAAAATGATGACATAATTACAATCAAAAGATACAAGTGCAAAGCATCTCGAGAAAAGAAACTTGCATTAAAGAGAATGTGAGTTTGTTTCTAATTAATTTATCTTCTTTGTAATTTTCCATGGTGGGATTGGATGTTGAAGATTGTAAACAATTTTTGGGTGACATGGTATAAGAGAGTGAAGGATAAATAAGCATGGACATGCAGGTACATTTTACTTTATCCTGACATCACTTTGTGTTCGGTTGGTTTCGATCCTCTGGATATCGACATTGCATTACAGCCATGAAAGTTTAATTGGAATGTGTGACATTTATATTGCCCATTTCCATTTTCATCATGCTTGATATTAATGAGTTGCATTGCACTGACCCACAATCCAACTCATTAAAGGTGAGAAAAAGAACGTTTAAAGGAGTTTATGAAGCAAGTTTTTACACAGAGAGTGGTGGGTGCCTGAAAAACAGTGCCAGGGGATGTAGTGGAATCAGATATGAGAGCTACATTTAAGAGGCAGTTGGACAGACATGTGAACTGACAGGGAATGGAGGCATGTAGACCATTTGCAGTCAGGTGGGATTAGTTTAAATTGGTATCATGGTCGGCACAGACATCATAGCCTGTTCACTGCTCTACGATGCCTATGATAACTATGATTTCTATGATGTGGATGATCAGCCATGATCACATTGAATGACGATGCTGGCTTGAAGGGGCGAATGGCCTACTCCTGCACCTATTGTGTATTGCAGTCCAGGCTTTCTATCACCTGAACACAATGGAATGCCCATAGTAATATGAGATCTCCCTTCTTGCTTCTTAACCTAATGTGTTTTGCCTTCCTAAGGCATCCTATTTCCACAGATCTACAAGTCCTTAACACCGTTCCTTCCTATTTTACGCACCTTGTACTCAAGAATATTAAATAAACTATCCTGACCTTTTTGTTGTGAAACGTATTTAACATATCATTATTGCATCAAAATCTCACATGGTTATTTATGGGAGCAGCTCAACAATCTACTTCACTGCACATTGTGTGTTTGTGTATACATTTTTTTATATGTTTTGTTCACATATTCTTCCTTGATTTGCTCTCACTTAATATTGTACTACTTCATTAGCATTGTCTAACACTTGCTCATTTGTGCATCTTATTTATTTTCTCTGATTCTGCATGTTGGTGGTTATCTACAGATGAATGCAGCTTGGCACTACGTTTTATGAACTGGTATTGAATTGAGTCCTTTAAAACAAAGGTTACACTTATTGGTGGACAGGAAATTGCCCATTTCCACATGGAGTCAGCTGACAATCATGGTCTCAAAGTGCTAAATACAAGTAGAGGGGAGCTGTAGAGGGCAACGGTAATAGCCAGATTATTTTGAGGGGTACTGAGGAATATTGTTGCTCTCGTGGACTTTTCGTTATGAATGTTAAAATATATTTCTGGGCTACCTTTAAACAATTAGTCCAGCATTGCAAAGTATTGGTTGGTTGTTGGTTGGGAGGAAGTAATTGTCAATGTTTCAGTCAATATCCTGCATTAGGATTACAGTTTCTGGTTTAAACTGAAGATAGACACAAAATGCTGGAGTAACTCAGCAGGACAGCCAGTATCTCTGGAGAGAAGGAATGGGTGACGTTTCAGGGTGGTGATAGGTGGACCAAGGAAGGGGGAAAGGAAATGGGCAGATGTATCCAGATGGGAGATGAGGAGAAGCAACCTTTCCAGCATCTGTAGTTGCTTGTGTCTCTATTCGATTCGATTCGATTTAATAGTCCTCAGATAATAGCAGTTTGACAATAGACAATAGACAGCAGGTGCAGGAGTAGGCCATTCGACCCTTCGAGCCAGCACCGCTATTCAATGTGATCATGGCTGATCATCCCCTCTAAGTATCCCCTGACTCCGCTATCTTTAAGAGCCCTATCTAGATCTCTCTGGAAAGTATCTAGAGAACTGACCTCCATCGCCCTCTGAGACAGAGAATTCCACAGACTCACAACTCTCTGTGTGAAAAAATGTTTCCTAGTTTCCATTCAAAATGGCTTACACCTTATTCTTAAACTGTGGCCGCTGGTTCTGGACTCCCCCAACATCGGGAACATGTTTCCTGCCCCCGAAACGTCGCCTATTTCCTTCGCTCCATAGATGCTGCTGCACCCACTGAGTTCCTCCAGCAATTTTGTGTACCTTTCCTAATCTAATATGTTTCAATAAGATGCCCTCTCATCCTTCTAAACGCCAGAGTGTACAAGCCCAGCCACTCCATTCTCTCAGCATATGACAGTCCCGCATCCCGGGAATTAACCTTGTAAACCTACGGTGCACTCCCTCAATAGCAAGAATGTCCGTCCTCAAATCTTGCAAACATCAAGACCTGGGCTATATATGTAGTCTTGGCTTCAGTTTAGTTTATTGTCATGTGTACCGAGGTACAGTGAAAAGCTTTTTTTGCTTGATATGAAGTTCATGGGTATGAAGTGACATGTAACATTTTCAACATGGAAGTTCCAAACAATGACCCATCACCAAAAATATGAAATGTAGCCACCTCTCATTGGCATTCAGTCTAATGACCAAAGTCAAATTCACCACCAACATTAATCTGTGCGTCTTCATTGATCGGAAACTCAATGGGATGTGGCACAAAGGAGAAACAATATTGGAAATATATACTTTTTCACCATTTACAATTTAACATTGTAAATAAATGATGTAAGATATTGCCAATGGTATATTTTATCAGTGTAAAATTAAACAGTTTCTTTTTCAGCTGCTTATTTGTTTGTATTTTGTAATGGCAGTGGTTCCTTAGAGACAGACAACATAGATGAAAGTTCCACAGAAAGTGAGGAAGAGCTGCAAGAAATGGATAGACAACATGAATCCAACACTGATTTACCTTCTGAATATTGGCAGATCCAAAAAGTGGTGAAATACCTGAAGGTAATTACATAAACTTTACTGTATGATTTTTCTTGCTCATATACTGTGATAGAAAATGATAAATGTTCTCATGTTTGGGGGTTAAACACAAAGTTTTGGATGGGAAACTCTGAGCATACAAGATCCTTGCCTGGCTGATAGTCAGGCTTGAGTGTTTGAGAAGACCAAAGACACTGGTAAGGACATTTTAGTACAAGTGGGAACATGGGAACTTCAAGGGTTGCAGTGGTGGGCGCCTGATTCTCAAGAGTGCTTTGTTGCTTTGATCCTTGAATTGAGGTTCTTTACATGAGAAATTGAGATGGGTTGTCTGTTGGAAATAAATGGTCAATGCAAGGGAATACAAAAAGCTTTGGTGTCTTGCTCTGTGTGATTCAGTTATTTTTCCCGCCACACGTACTGATATGTGCGAATTATGAGCAGGAGTTGGCTACTTGATTTTTTAACCTGCTCTTCCATTTAATGTGGTCATGGCTAATTACATAGCCCATTACATCTATATTTGCTTTCAGAGACTTCAGGATAAGGACAATTTTGGTTCCTTTGAACATTATCATTTCCCTAGTCTCCTAGTATTTTAAAAATACACATCATGTCTGTTTTGTATTCCCAAGTGGAAACCATATGTTTTACCTCATTGTATTAATTTGCAGCGTTGTTGCCCACTCACTTATTTTTACCTCCTTGAAGTTCCTTTGCACTCTCATCACAACTCACATTCTTGATTAGTTTTGTGTCATCGGCTAATCATTTTACATTTTAGATAATGAGCTGTTAGGGCATAAAATATTAAATCAGACCAATATGCAAGATATCATTAAGCTGCTGTGCCAAAGCATTCTGTCACAACAAATTTTATGTAGAACTTATTTTACTATTATCTGCAGAAAATTAAAGCTTAATTTCAGTGTACAATCACTGGAACATGTTTTTCGTTCATTATCACACTATTAAGATATGAAATGAAATAAAATATATTTTCTGGTACATGGATCATAGTACATATTGAAAACAGTTTCTAACAAGGTCTAGGTACGGAAGGAAGTGAAGATTTTAAGTATTTTCGCATGAGCCATCTGTTTCTATATTAGGTTAGCAGAAGCTCAACAATGCTTTTGTGTTGTAGAAATATGCACATATTTATGTAACTGCCCATGGTATTGTACATATGTTTAACACCTGCAACAACAATTGTTTTAATATAAAACACTTGGTCAGAGCTATAAATTGCATAGTGTTTGAATGAGATCAAAATCTGGTTAACCACAAAACATTTGTTTTACAAGCAAAATGCCAATTGCTTAATTAGGCAACAAAACAATTGAAAACAAAATTAATGGTTTTCAAATAAATTCAAAGATTAAAGGCATGGCTTGTTCAATTAGACCTACGATGTATTATTCAACAGCTTAATCTTTATAACTAAGAAAGCAATCACAGCCTTCAATTTTTAAGAAACTATATTTTCCAGCCCTGATGTGGTCCACAGATGTTGAAGAATATTTGATCGGATCTCAAGCCTTGTATTTGGGTAGTGTTAGAATTTAGTAGGGAATACTCCATGCCTTATCAGACCGAAGATTGTCTTATGAAAAGAATAGATTTCATCTCAAGGATAGGAGCTTTATATAATTCTTGAATCGCAATTTAAATCAAAATTGGATCGGAACTGAAACCGTTTTACAGTGGGGATAAAAAGTACAAGTTTGCTTCAGGAAGGGGGAAATAGGCTGGTAGTCAGGGAAACCTCAGAGTGCCTCTTGCTCCAAAACTGTTTCTGTAGTGGATAATGTTGCATTTCTCAAGACTGGTCAGAAGAATGCCCTACGATGGGGATTTCCCAGGGATTGCGAGCAGCACTATAGCCAGGACATTGAGCATGCTAAATATTTTGTTGCCTATTTTCTTTTTTGGTGAACTTTTTACAAAATTATTACATTTTCCCTACGTGATTTAAGCCTTACTGACTAATCTCTGGCATCTGGCCTGAGAGGGAAAGGTGGGACTGAGATGGTTTGGAACCAGGAGCAACAAACTCCCTGGTTGGGAGATCTCAATAGGTCGAGCAACCTCTATGGAGGGAAATCGACAGTCGCATTTCTGGTCGGGACTCTGCATCTGAAATTTAGTCCAGAAATTTGTATCAGGTCAGAGTAGGTGCATGTGAACCTTTTGAGCACCTGGAAGGACTGCTGGGGTCCCTGGATGGAGGCGAGAGAGGAGGTACAAGGACATCTCGTGTGTTGCAGGGCAAAATACCTGGGGAGAGGGTGGTTTGCGTGGGAAGGGATGAGTGAACCAAGAAGTTGCAGGTGGAGAGGTATCTGCAGAAAGGGAAGATGTGACTGGTAAGGGGATCGCGTTGGAAATTATGGAAATGTCGGAGAATTATGTGTTGGATGTGTAGGATGGTGGGGTGAAAGATGAGTTCCAGGGGAACTCTATCCTTGTTCCGTCTGGAAAGAGGAGGTTTGAGAGCACAACTACAGAATACAGAGGAGACATGGGTGAGGGATCCATCTATGACAGTAAGGTAGACACCATGTTTACTGAGGAAAGAGGACATCCTGGTTGTCCTAGAATGGAAAGTCTCATCTTGGGAGCAGACTCAGCAGAGACAGGGAAATAGAGATTAGGAGATTGTGTCTTTGCAAGAGGCAGGATGGGAAAAAGTGCAGTCCAGATAACTGTGAGGGTAAACGCCAGTTGACATTTTGGCCCCTATGATGGAGACAGAGAGATCAAGAAAGGGGAGAGAGGTGTTAGAGATGGTCCAAGTGAATTTGAGGGGGGAGGGGTGGATGTTAGTGGTTGATGTTCATTAAATCAATGAGTTCTGCATGGGTGCAGGAAGCAGCCCTGATGCTGAGGTCGATGTAGCAGAGAAACAGTTGGGGATGGTGCTAGTGTATGTTTAGAACAAGGACCGTTCGATGTAACTGACACATAGGCAGAGATAGCTGGGGGCCATGCAAGTGCCTATGTCTACACCTTTAACTGAAGAAAGTGAGAGGATTCAAAAGAGAAGTTGCTGAGGGTGAGGACAAATTCCCTCAGGCAGAGTAGGGTGTTAGTAGAGGGAGGAGTTGACTATAGGAGCAAAGAGTTCCTTCTGCAGTTGTACAGGGCCCTAGTGAGAGCACACCTAGAGTATTGTGTGCAGTTTTAGTCTCCAAATTTGAGGAAGGACATTCTTGCTATTGAGCGAGTGCAGCGTAGGTTCACGAGGTTAATTCCCGGGATGACGGGACTATCATATGTTGATAGAATGGAGCGGCTGGGCTTGTATACTCTAGAATTCAGAAGGAAGAGAGGGGATCTTATTGAAGCATATATGATTATTAAGGGTTTGGACACACTAGAGGCAGGAAACATGTTCACGATGTTGGAGGAGTCCAGAACCAGGGGCCACAGTTTAAGAATAAGGGGTAAGCCATTTAGAACAGAGATGAGGAAAGCTGAAATGAAAGACAGATTTTCACACAGAGGGTTGTGAATCTGTGGAATTCTCCGCCTCAGAAGGCAGTGGAGGTCAATTCTCTGGATACTTTCAAGAGAGAGTTAGATAGAGCTCTTAAAGATAGCGGAGTCAGGGGATATGGCGAGAAGGCAGGAACATTGTGGATGATCAGTCATGATCATATTGAATGGCGTTGCTGGCACGAAGGGCCGAATGACCTACTCCTGCATCTATTGTCTATTGTCCATTGAAGTTGATTATGTGATGGTTCGTGGAAGAAGAAGAGGGTCTTTAGACCCTCTGAGGACCTAGACATTGAAAGTTATTGAAGAATTGAAGGGCATGTGGGGTGTTTTGGATGTAGGTCAGAAGGGACTGGATAAAGGAGGATGGGATGCAATCAGGGAATATTTGGCGATGCGTCCCGTATGGCAGGAACTGAAAGAAACAACGGGTCTGCTCGGGCAGTCCTGTTTGTGGATTTTGGAAATAGAAATGGATATTGTGGGGCTGGGGAATAAAAAGGTTGAAGGCTGTGGAGGGGAGATCGGAAACAGTCTGGGAGATGACGGCCTGGTGTTCCTCTATAGAGACATGGTCAAGAAGTACGCATTTAAAGATGTAACTGAAAAGTATCAGCCGGAAATGTATGTAAAAACACGAGAGACCTCTTAAAGATGTGAACAGCAGCTTCAGTCAAGTTTGTGAGAAATTGACAGAAATGCTTTCTAGTACAAAAACAGAAGATGCTGGAAACACTCAGCAGTAAAACATCTGTGGAAAGAAATAAAAGAGTTGACATTTCAGTATGAAACCTCGATATTTTCTGTCTTTCATTTCAGCTTTCTAATATCTTCTGTCCTCAATTTTCAAAAGTACTCTTATATTTTTCCCATATACTTGGTATAAAGTCATAGAGCCATAGTGGTATAGTATAGAAATAAGTGCTTCAATCCAACATGTTATACCGATCTTTTGCCATATAAGCTAACTGCATATGCTTGTATTAGGGCTGTATCTTTCAATGCCATGCCTATTTAAGTGTCTGTATGGTATGGTATGGCACTTTGTTCATCATATGTACTGAGATTATCAGATCATAAGTGGAAGAAGTAGAATTAGGTTATTCGGCCCATCAAGTCTACTCCGCCATTCAATCATGTCTGATCTATCTCTCCCTTCTAACCCCATTCTCCTACCTTCTCCCCATAACCTCTGACACCCATACTAATCAAGAATTTATATATCTCTGCCTTAAATATATCCACTGACTTTGCCTCCACAGCCTTCTGTGGCAAAGAATTCCACAGATTTACCACCTCTGACTAAAGAAACTCCTCATCTCCTTCCTAAAAGAATGTCCTTTAATTCTGAGGCTATGACTAGTCCTAGACTCTCCCACTAGTGGAAACATCCTCTCCACATTCACTCTATCCAAGCCTTTCACTATTCTGTATGTTTCAATGAGATCCCCCCTCATTCTTCCATACTCCAGTGAATATAGGCCCAGTGCAGTCAAACGCTCATCATTCTGTATGTTAACCTACTAATCCTGCGATCAGTGTACTCATTCAGTGAAATTCATTCATGTACACAGTTCAGTACAACTATACATAAGCACTTAGATACTTATTAAAGATACAGTAAAAGTTTCTTTAGATATGTTGAGGGAAAAAGAGTAGCAAAGTCAAATGTGGGTCCCTTGAAGGCAGACACGGCTGAAATTATTATGGGCAACAAGGAAATGGCAGAAGAGTTGAATAGGTACTTCGGATCTGTCTTCACTAAGGAAGACACAAACAATCTCCCAGATGTACTGGAGGACAGAGGATCTAAGGGGGTAGAAGAACTGAAAGAAATTTTCATTAGGCGAGAAGTAGTATTGGGTAGGCTAATGGGACTGAAGGATGATAAATCCCCTGGACCTGATGGTCTGCATCCCAGGGTCTTCAGGGAGGTGGCTCTAGAAATAGTGGACGCATTGGTGATCATTTTCCAATGTTCAATAGATTCAGGATCAGTTCCTGTGGATTGGAGGATAGCTAATGTTATCCCACTTTTCAAGAAAGGAGTGAGAGATAAAACCGGGAATTACAGACCAGTTAGCCTGACTTCGGTGGTGGGAAAGATGCTGGAGTCAATTATTAAAGAGGTAATAATGGGGCATTTGGATAGCAGTAAAAGGATTAGTCCAAGTCAACATGGATTTATGAAAGGGAAATCATGCTTGACTAATCTTCTGGAATTTTTTGAGGATGTGACAAGTAAAATGGACGAAGGGATGTAGTGTATCTAGACTTTCAGAAAGCGTTTGATAAGGTCCCGCACGGGAGACTGGTGACTAAAATTAGAGCACATCAGTATTGGGGGTAGGGTGTTGACATGGATAGAAAATTGGTTGGCAGACCGGAAGCAAAGAGTAGGAGTGAACGTGTCCTTTTCAGAATGGCAGGCAGTGGCGAGTGGAGTGCCGCAAGGCTCGGTGTTGGGGCCGCAACTGTTTACCATAAATATTAATGATTTGGAAGAGGGAATTAGGAGCAGCACTAGCAAGTTTACGGATGACACAAAGCTGGGTGGCAGTGTGAACTATGAAGAGGATGTTAGGAGGTTGCAGGGTGACCTGGACAGGTTGAGTGAGTGGGCAGATGTGTGGCAGATGCAGTGTAATATAGATAAATGTGAGGTTATCCACTTTGGCAGCAAAATCAAGGGGGAAGATTATTATCTCAATGGGGTTAGGTTAGGCAAGGGGAGGTGCAGCAAGACCTTGGTGTCCTTGTACACCGGTCACTGAAAGTTGGCTTACAGATACAGCAGGCAGTGAACAAAGCTAATGGAATGTTGGCCTTCATAACAAGAGGATTTCAGTATAGAAGTAAAGAGGTTCTTCTGCAGTTGTATAGGGCTCTGGTGAGACAACATCTGGAATATTGTGTACAGTTTTGATCTCCTAATTTGAGGAAGGACATCCTTGTGATTGAAGCAGTGCAGCGTAGGTTCACAAGATTGATCCCTGGGATGGTGGGACTGTCATATGAGGAAAGATTGAAAAGACTAGGCTTGTATTCACTGAAGTTTAGAAGGATGAGGGGAGATCTTATAGAAACATATAAAATTCTAAAAGGACTGGACAAGCTAGATGCAGGAAAATGTTTCCCAATGTTGGGCGAGTCCAGAACCAGGGGCCACAGTCTTTGAATAAAGCGGAGGACATTTAAGACTGAGGTGAGGAAAAACTTTTTCACCCAGAGAGTTGTGAATTTATGGAATTCCCTGCCACAGAGGGCAGTGGAGGCCAAGTCACTGGATGGATGTAAGAGAAAGATAGATTGAGCTCTAGGGACTAGTGGAGTCAAGGGATATGGGGATAAGGCAGGCACAGGTTATTGATAGGGGACGATCAGCCATGATCACAATGAATGGCGGTGCTGGCTCGAAGGGCCGAATGGCCTCCTCCTGCACCTGTTTTCTATTATTTTTTGTTTCTATGTTTCTAAATAAGCATCAGCTAGATGACACTTAAATGTAGTAATTACTAGACTAAGAGGGTCCCCTGTTCACATGGGAGGGCTGGTCCCCCAATGCAATATTCCACCTCTCCACCAATTCCAATATTGGTGACCAGTGGGGGGGTGGCGCTTTCTGGAGCGCGAGTATGGGTGTTGTGCATTGAAGGGACTTGTTTCCAGAGGGCTAGCGAGGACATTGTGGGCCAAATGGATTCTTGGGGTGACAGCTCAGTGATTCACGCCTGATGTGCTGGCAGCCCACTCACGGTTGGTGGGCAGGCGGTTGACTAACGGCTATTCCTTGAAATTCCATTTCAAGCAGGGTGCAAGGCCACCAAATTCAAATGCAGTTTCCTATCATTTCAAGCAGGGTGCAAGGCCACCAAATTCAAGTGCAGCTTCTTACCACTTCAAGCAGGGTGCAAGGCAACCAAATCCAATTGCAGTTTCATACCACTTCAAGCAGGGTGCAAGACAACCAAATTCGAGTGCAGTTTCATACCACTTCAAGCAGGGTGCAAGACAACCAAATTCGAGTGCAGTTTCATATCATTTCAAGCAGGGTGCAAGGCCAACAAATTCAAATGCAGGTTCATACCACTTCAAGCAGGGTGCAAGGCCACCAAATCAAGTGCAGTTTCATACCACTTCAAGCAGGGTGCAAGGTCACCACATTCAAATGCAGTGTCATACCATTGCAAGCAGGGTGAAACCACCATAAAACCACACAAAACGCCACACTCACAGTCCAGTAGACATTCAGTGTGTGCAGTTGATTCACAGCTCCGACAGTCGTGACCTCTTCCTTCCCCATCTTGCAGAGACTGAGCCACACCCACACTTCTAGGTTTTCTAATCACTAATCACACTTATTTTTCATTGTTGGGAAGAATTCTCTGCACCTGATGAATGGAAGGGGGCGGAGTAAGATGGCCAAAAATCACAGCCATAATTGGTAGGGTTTTATCTAAAATCAATATATAGTGCAAACAGGAAGTTGTCAAGTTTAGACTTTTAATCGTGCTTTATTTCAAACCAACCATCACCAACAACCATTTGCTGTGCTTTATTTCATACCGACCACCAGCAACAACCATTTGCTGTGCTTTATTTCAAACCGACCACCAGCAACAACCATTTGCTGTGCTTTTTTTCAAACCGACCACCACCAACAACCATTTGCTGTGCTTTTTTTCAAACCGACCACCACCAACAACCATTTGCTGTGCTTTATTTCAAACCGACCACCACCAGCAACCATTTGCTGTGCTATATTTCAAACCGACCACCACCAACAACCATTTGCTGTGCTATATTTCAAACCGACCACCACCAACAACCATTTGCTGTGCTTTATTTCAAACCGACCACCACCAACAACCATTTGCTGTGCTTTATTTCATTTCAAACCAACCACATTTTTATTTTCAAACTACATTAAGGGCACTCAAGGTCAGTAAAACCACACTCACAGTTTAGTAGAAATGTGTTCAGTGTTATTCACAGCTCAGACTGAGAAACGTGACCCTCTCGTTCCCCCATCTTGCAGAGACTGACTGAGGCACTCAACACTTCTGGGTTTTATAGTCCCTCTGGAAGGGGCGTGGCCTTCAGGAGAGAGAATCTCAACATTTTTTAAACACTAATAACTCTTTTATTTTTAATCAATGGAAAAAATCCTCTTGTCCTGCACAGCAGAGGGGGACTGAGTAAGATGGCCAACAATCACAGCCGTAGGTGGCAGCGTTTTTTCTAAAACCAATATACAGAACAACAGGAAGTGGTCAAGATCAGGCTTTAAGTGATGTAGATATCTGATTTCACTACATTCTGAGGCAGTGAGATTCTGATATCAATCGTTATTTCTGTGAAATAAAACCTACCCCTCAAAACCCCTTTAAAACATCATCTTCTTGCTTTTGATACCTCATAATTTTGATTATCTATCTTCTCTAGGCCTGTCATAATCTTATACCTAAGATAGACCCAAAATGCTGGAGTAACTCAGTGGGACAGGCAGCATCTCTGGAGAGAAGGAATTTATGACGTTTCGGGTTGTCAGAAGAATGTTCTCGACCCAAAATATTACCCATTCCTTCTCATCAGAGATGCTGCTTGTCCTGCTGAGTTACTCCAGCATGTTGTGTCTATCTTTGGCGTAAACCACATCTGTAGTTCCTTCCTTCACACATAATCTTATACTTGTCAGGCCAAAGCTTAGTCTCCTTTGCTTCAGGGAAAACTAGTCCAGCTTATCAAATCTCTCCACATAACTAAAGTCTTCCAATCTTGGGAACATCCTGATGAATCTCCTCTGCAGTCTCGCCAGTGCAATCACTTTGTTTCTGTGATGTGCCAATCAGAAAGGCATTCAATATTCCAACCATGGTCTAAAACAGATGTAACATAATGTCCCAACTCTTATCATCTGAAAAAGCATTCTGACCCAAAACGTCTATTCATTTCCTGCCACAGATGCAGCCTGACCCGCTGAGTTTCTCCAGCTTGTTATTTTTTGTTCTACTATTCAATGCCCTAACCTATGAAGACAAGCATGTAATGCCCCTGTCCCACTTAGGAAACCTGAATGGAAACCTCTGGAGACTGTGCGGTTCCCGGAGGTTGCAGGTGGTTGCCGGAGGTTGCATGTAGTGGAAGCAGGTCGGGAGACTGACAAAAACCTCCGGGAACCGCACGGAAACCTTGGGCGAGGCACAAAGTCCCCAAAGGTTTCCGTTCAGGTTTCCTAAGTGGGACAGGGGCATTACATGCCTTCTTTCCATCCTGTTTGTGACATCACATTCAAGTATATAGGCTTGGATCCCTGTGTCTCCTTCTTCATCAACAATCTTTCTCTTTAGCACTAACTGATGTACCCATGAATTGTATTATTGCATGGATAGCATGTAACATAAAGTGTTTCACTTGATCTTAATACAAATGACAACAATAAACCAGTACCAGTACCTACACCAATTAGGTCCTGCCTTTTCCAAAGTACATGAATCCTGCCCTTTAGAATTTACTCCAATATTTTCCTTACTAATAATGTAAGACTCAATTGACTATAGTCACATGGCCGTACCAGTTAGCTATTCTCATTAGCTATCCTCCAACATTGACTATTCTCCAGTCTTCTGATATTTCGCCTATGGCTAACAAGGATGCAAGACATCTCCCTGAGGGTTCCCTGGTCTTCCCATAACATTTTGGGATAGGTTTCAACTAGTCCTGGGGATTCTTACATTTCCAAGCTTTCTAACATCTTCAACTTTTAAATAATGTCAAGCTCCAGACTACCAATAATTCTTTCAATGAATTCCTTGGTGAAAACAATAATAATTATTCATTTATAATGCCATCACATCCCCTGCTCAATACATAGATTTCCCCTTTGGTCTCCACTCTTGCCATAGTTCTCTTCTTGATGATAATAAATTTATGGGATGAGTTGGAATTCTCCATATTCTTTGCTGGAAAAGTTATTTAAAACAACATTGAGCAGTACAGCAGTGGAACAGGCTCTTCGACCCACAATCTCCATGCCTAACATAATGCCATGTTGAACTAATCTCCTCTGCCTGCACATGATCCATATCCCTCCATTCTCTGCATATCCCTTTGTCTCTCGAAAAAAGCCTCTTAAATACCACTAAAGTATCTGCCTCCACCCTTACCGCTGGAAGTGTGTTCCAAGCACCTCACTCAATTCCTTAAAAAATGTGCCCTTCCCACTTTAAAACTATGTCCTGTAGTCTTTGACATTTATATCCTGGAAAAAAACATCTGACTGTCTCATAATTTGCCTCTCATAATTTTATATACTTCTCTCAGGTTTCTCCTCTGCCTTTGACACTCCAGAGAAAACTGTCCAAGTTTGTCCAAACTCTCCCAGTAGCTAGTACTCGTAGCTGGTACCTTCTATTCAGGCAATGATCTGGTAAACCTCTTGTGCGCCGTCTCCAAAGCCTCCACATCCATCCTGTAATTTCATGGCCTCTTTTTGCTATTTTGTTTTTTGGTATCATATACTATTTTTTCTGATTAAATCTTCAATAATCTTTGTCATCCAAGGATCAATAATCATATATCTTTGCTTTTCACCACCCCTGTAACTTGCTGGCCCTTGCCCTTTTAAAAGACCCCCACTGGTCATATTATGTTTCACTCGGAAGCATCAGCTCCAACTTACTTTCACTGGTCCTCTCTTGTGCTATTAAAATCTAGTGCTATTCACACTCCCCCCCTCCCCCTCTCCCCCCCCCCCCCCCCCCCCCCCCCCCCCCCCCCCCCCCCGGGTTATTCACACCTCCCATCCCCTCCCCGCTGCCTCAAAAAGGAAGCCAACAGACTCCCCTCGGTTATTCACAATCCCCGCCCCCTCCCTCCCCCCCGGGTTATTCACACCCCCCGGCCCCTCTCCCCTCCCCGCTGCCTCGAAAAGGCGGCCAACAGTCCCCCCCGTTTAGAGTGGAAAGGGAAGACCCACACCATCCTGGCCACACACTCATTTCACCATTGCCATCAGGAAGAAGGTACAGGAGCCTGAAAACTGTAACGTCCAGGTTCAGGATCAGCTTCTTCCCTACAGCCAAGCAAGCAAGAATTTAATTGTCCTATTTGGGACATGTGACAATAAAACAGTCTTGACCCCCCCTTCCCCCCGCCCCCTCGCCCCCCCCCCCCCCCCCCCCCCCCCCCCCCACTTTGGGGGACGGGGCCCAACGGGTCCCACTTGGTCTATATCTCTCTAAATCTCTCCTTGCCTCTCGTGGGGGCTATGGGTGAGTGGTGTAATATTGCGATGGGGACCAGGCCTCCCGTGTGACAGGGACCCCCAGTTGGTCTAGTGTTCACTAGATTTAAGAAGAATGAATAATTTCATTGAAAAATCAAGATAAGATTAGACAGACTGCAGAAAGGATATTCCTCCTAGACGGGGATTTATCGGACTGATGTCCAAGCTGAGGATGGGATAATAAATTTTGGTCTGAAATGAGGAGAAACCTCATTTACAGACCAGTTAGTCTAACATTGTAGTGGGGAAACTGCTAGCGTCAGTTATTTAGGGAGTTAGGAGGAGAGTTAAAAAGAAGGACTGCAAAGGTAACAATCTCGTGATTACTGCCTGTACCACGTGACAGTGAGAGTAGGAATGGAGCGAGGTGGAGGATAAATGCGTGGCTGAAGGACTGGTGCAGAAGGCAGGGATTCAAGTTTCTGGATCATTGAGACCTCTTTTGTGGAAGGTGCGACCTGTACAAAACGGATGGGTTGCACTTGAACCCGAGGGGGACTAATATCCTGGCGGGGAGATTTGCAAAGGCTACTGCGGAGACTTTAAACTAGAACGGTTGGGGGGAGGGACTCAAATAGAGAAAGCTTGTAGACAGTATGTGAGGCAGGAGGCAGAGAAGGGAAGCACTCAGACCCAACATGTAGGGGGGAAAGAAGAAAACAATAATAAACAGAGAATACGAGGTGGTGGGATTCTTAAATGTGTGAGCAAAGAGACAGAGGGGTGTAAAATTGGGGTAGAAGCAATAGATAGCAAGGTGAACAGGCGGCAGACAAATCCAGGGCAAAAATCAAAAAGGGCCACGTTTCAACATAATTGTATATGGGGTAAGAGCGTTATAAAAACAAGCCTGAAGGCTTTGTGTCTCAATGCAAGGAGCATTCGTAATAAGGTGGATGAGTTGAATGTGCAGATAGCTATTAATGATTATGATATAGTTGGGATCACGGAGACATGGCTCCAGGGTGACCAAGGCTGGGAGCTGAACATCCAGGGATATTCAATATTCAGGAGGGATAGACAGAAATGAAAAGGAGGTGGGGTAGCGTTGCTGGCTAGAGAGGAGATTAACGCAATGGAAAGGAAGGACATTAGCTTGGAGGATGTGGAATCGATATGGGTAGAGCTGCGAAACACTAAGGGGCAGAAAACGCTAGTGGGTGTTGTGTACAGGCCACCTAACAGTAGTAGTGAAGTTGGGGATGGCATCAAACAGGAAATTAGAAATGCGTGCAACAAAGGTAAAACAGTTATAATGGGTGACTTCAATCTACATATAGATTGGGTGAATCAAATTGGCAGGGGTGCTGAGGAAGAGGATTTCTTGGAATGTATGCGGGATAGTTTTCTAAACCAACATGTAGAGGAACCAACAAGAGACCAGGCTATTCTAGACTGGGTATTGAGTAATGAGGAAGGGTTAGTTAGCAGTCTTGTTGTGCGTGGCCCCTTGGGCAAGAGTGACCATAATATGGTTGAGTTCTTCATTAGGATGGAGAGTGACATTGTTAATTCAGAAACAATGGTTCTGAACTTAAAGAAAGGTAACTTTGAGGGTATGAGACGTGAATTGGCCAAGATTGACTGGCGATTAATTCTTAAAGGGTTGACGATGGATATGCAATGGAAGGCATTTAAAGACTGCATGGATGAACTACAAAAATTGTTCATCCCAGTTTGGCAAAAGAATAAATCAGGAAAGGTAGTGCATCCGTGGATAACAAGGGAAATCAGGGATAGTATCAAAGCAAAAGATGAAGCGTACAAATTAGCCAGAAAAAGCAGCCTACCAGAGGACTGGGATAAATTCAGAGACCAGCAGAGGAGGACAAAGGGCTTAATTAGGAAAGGGAAAATAGATTATGAAAGAAACCTGGCAGGGAACATTAAAACTAACTGCAAAAGTTTTTATAGATATGTGAAGAGAAAGAGATTAGTTAAAACAAATGTAGGTCCCTTGCAGTCAGAAACAGGTGAATTGATCATGGGGAACAAGAACGTGGCGGACCAATTGAATAACTACTTTGGTTCCGTCTTCACTAAGGAAGACATAAATAATCTGCCGGAAATAGCAGGGGACCGCGGGTCAAAGGAGATGGAGGAACTGAGTGAAATCCAGGTTAGCCGGGAAGTGGTGTTAGCTAAATTGAATGGATTAAAGGCCGATAAATCCCCAGGGCCAGATAGGCTGCATCCCAGAGTACTTAAGGAAGTAACTCCAGAAATAGTGGATGCATTAGTGATAATTTTTCAAAACTCTTTAGATTCTGGAGTAGTTCCTGAGGATTGGAGGGTAGCTAATGTAACCACACTTTTTAAAAAGGGAGGGAGAGAGAAAACGGGGAATTACAGACCAGTTGGTCTAACATCGGTAGTGGGGAAACTGCTAGAGTCAGTTATTAAAGATGGGATAGCAGCACATTTGGAAAGTGGTGAAATCATTGGACAAAGTCAGCATGGATTTATGAAAGGTAAATCATGTCTGACGAATCTTATAGAATTTTTCGAGGATGTAACTAGTAGAGTGGATAAGGGAGAACCAGTGTATGTGTTATATCTGGACTTTCAGAAGGCTTTCGACAAGGTCCCACATAAGAGATTAGTATACAAACTTAAAGCACACGGTATTAGGGGTTCAGTATTGATGTGGATAGAGAACTGGCTGGCAGACAGGAAGCAAAGAGTAGGAGTAAACGGGTCCTTTTCACAATGGCAGGCAGTGACTAGTGAGGTACCGCAAGGCTCAGTGCTGGACCCCAGCTATTTACAATATATATTAATGATTTGGACGAGGGAATTGAATGCAACATCTCCAAGTTTGCGGATGACACAAAGCTGGGGGGGCAGCGTTAGCTGTGAGGAGGATGCTAGGAGGCTGCAAGGTGACTTGGATAGGCTGGGTGAGTGGGGAAAATGCATGGCAGATGCAGTATAATGTGGATAATTGTGAGGTTATCCACTTTGGTGGCAAAAACAGGAAAGTTATCTGAATGGTGGTCGATTAGGTAAAGGGGAGATGCAACAAGACCTGGGTGTCATGGTACACCAGTCATTGAAAGTAGGCATGCAGGTGCAGCAGGCAGTGAAGAAAGCGAATGGTATGTTAGCATTCATAGCAAAAAGATTTGAGTATAGGAGCAGGGGGTTCTACTGCAGTTGTACAGGGCCTTGGTGAGACCACACCTGGAGTATTGCGTACAGTTTTGGTCTCCTAATCTGAGAAAAGACATTATTGCCATAGAGGGAGTACAGAGAAGGTTCACCAGACTGATTCCTGGGATGTCAGGACTGTCATATGAAGAAAGACTGGATAGACTCGGCTTGTACTCTCTAGAATTTGGAAGACTGAGGGGGGATCTTATAGAAACTTACAAAATTCTTAAGGGGTTGGACAGGCTAGATGCAGGAAGATTGTTCCCGATGTTGGAGAAGTCCAGAACAAGGGGTCACAGTTTAAGGATAGAGGGGGAAATCTTTTAGGAACGAGATGAGAAAAACATTTTTCACACAGAGAGTGGTGAATCTCTGGAATTCTCTGTCACGGAAGGTAGTTGAGGCCAGTTCATTGGCTATATTTAAGAGGGAGTTAGATGTGGCCCTTGTGGCTAAAGGGATCAGGGGGTATGGAGAGAAGGCAGGTACAGGATACTGAGTTGGGTGATCAGCCATGATCATATTGAATGACGGTGCAGGCTCGAAGGGCCGAATGGCCTACTCCTGCACGTAATTTCTATGTTTCTATGTTTTACCCAAAGAGAGATGATTCAGTGGAATTCTCTACCATAGAGGTCAGCCGTACCACCAATATTAAAAATATATTCAAGGATTATATATAGTTTAGAAGGCTGAAAAGGTCAATGGATATGCTTTTTTCTATGCTCAATATTTTGTACAGGAAAAGTTCCGTCCACATTGCATATGGTGTGATCAAGACAGAAGATATATGAGGAGCTAAAGGAGGTTGTGGCTTGCAAAATGAAGTAGAAATTTGAGTTAGATGGAGTTTCAGATCAGGAATTTTCTTGGCTTAATATCAGAAATCCCAGATACTGAGTGAAAGAAAGTGATTCTTCATCCCAGCTGACTGAAATAGGCCCTGGGTTCCAGATTTGCAACTGGGCTCGCATTGTTAAAACATTGCTAAAAGTTTTTAGTTTATCTGGATCTTAATAAGGATGATCAATGTATACCCTTTCTGTAGTTTATGCACTCAGAATGTCAGAATTCACATAAACAGCTACAATATTGTACCTTCCCTTGTGTGTTGTACATGAGTTTAATTTATGGACATGCAGTTGTGCACCAAATTATGCATACGGGGGAAGTCAAACAGGTAATACAGACATATAGCATGGAAGCAGGCTCATCTGCCAACATGTCCATGCTGAGCAAGTTGCCTACCTGAGTTAATTGCATTTGCCATTGTTTGACCCACATCTCTCAAAACCTTTCCTATCCATCAACGTCCAAATGTATTTTAGATGTTGTTATTGTACCTGCCTCAACCATTTACTCAGGCAGTTTGTTCCATATACCAACCACCCTCTGTGTGAAAAAGTTACCCCACAGCCAGGTATCCTTTATAACTTTCTCTTCTTACCGTAAATGTATGGCTTCCAGTTTTCAACTTCCCCCTCCTAGGAAAAGGACTGTGACCTTGATGGGCCTGTCCCACTTAGACAATTTTTTAGGCAACTACGGGCGGCTAGTTTGTACATGTTCGCCGGTGGTCGGCGACCTGCTACGACTATGACAGTCGATGGCAGTTGCCTAAAAAATCAGAAAGTGGAACAGTCCCATAACTCTATGCATCTGTATGGTCACTCCTCAAGCTCCTGCTACACATCACAGATAAAAACCCCAGCCTATCTTTATAATTTTCTCTTTATAATTCCAGCTCTCCAGTCTTGGTAGGTACATTCCTTGTGAATCTTGTCTGCACCTTTTCCATCTTAATGACAATATTCCTATAGCTTGGTGACCCGAACAGCTCACAATACTCTAAATGTGGTCTCATAAACGACTAGTAGTGTTGTAACATATGTTCAAACTCCTGTACTCAATGCCTTGAGCAACAAAGGCAAGCATGCCAAATGCTTTCTTCACCATTCTATCTACCTGTAGCATTACTTTCAGGGAAATGAAAATCAAAGTGAAGATGAAAAAAAAAGTGGATGCTGGAAATCTGAAATAAAATCATAAATTGCTGGAAACAGTCAGCAGTCAGGCAACATCTGTAAATGGTTAACATTTCAGTGGAAAGAGAAACTGAGTTAGCGATTCAAAAGTTAGCTCAAGAACTAACTGTGCCTCTAGCCAAGCTTTCCGGTACAGAAACAATACTGGCATCCGCCTGACAATATGAAAAATAGCCCAGTTATGCCCTTCCTTTTCCACTCTCTACTAGTCATAAATATCCTAAGCCCGACTGTCTTCAACTGTTTCATCAATTGCCTGCCTTCTATCTTGATCTCAGAAGTAAGGACTTTTGCTGATGATCGCACTTTACTCAATTTCATTGCACAAATGCAAGACAGCATTTAAGCATAGGGTTGAAAAGTGGCAAGTAACAGTTATGCTACAGAAGGGCCAAGCAATAACTATCAACAACAGTTGAACAACCTACACTTGGCATTCATAGTTATGGAATCATAATTGGGGAAATGGCAAAAACAAACATTTGGGAGGGGTTTGGGAGAGGGGGGGGGACTTTGATTTTCCTAAGAACTGAGAGCAAAGAGTGAAGAGTAAAGTTGTCCAAAAACATTGTAAATGCCAATGTCGTATCTACTTCCACCAACATCCCTGGGAGGCATAACAGGCACCCACTACTCTGTGTTTAAAAAAAACCATAGTCTGTACATTTCTTTTAAACATTGCCCCATCTTACCTTAAAGCTACACCCTCTAGTCTTTGACAGTTCCACCCCAGAACTAAGATTCTGACCATCTACCTTATTTTAAGCCTCTCATAATCTATATTACTAAAGGTCTGATCTTGACCACTTCCTGTTCTGTATATTGGTTTTAGAAAAAACGCTGCCACTTATGGCTATGATTTTTGGCCATCTTACTCAGAGTCCCACTCTGTTGCACAGGACAAAATGATTTTTCCCATCGATGAAAAATAAAAGAGTTATTAGTGTTTAAAAAATGTTGAGATTCTCTCTCCTGAAGGCCACGCCCCTTCCAGAGGGACTATAAAACCCAGAAGTGTTGAGTACCCCTTCCAGAGGGACTATAAAACCCGGAAGTGTTGAGTGCCTCAGTCAGTCTCTGCAAGATGGGGGAGCGAGAGGTTCACGTCTCTCAGTTTGAGCTGTGAATAACACTGAACACATGTCTACTAAACTGTGAGTGGTTTTACACAGCTTTAGCATTTTGGAAATGCTAAAGCTGTGTTGCCTTTGGTTTGGAAATGCTAAAGCTGTGTTGCCTAATTAAAGTTGCCGTGCCTAATTAAAGTTGCCTTGCCAAATTACAGTCGCCTAGCCTAATTAAAGTCGCCTTGCCTAATTAAAGTCGCCTTGCCTAATTAAAGTCGCCTTGCCTAATTAAAGTTGCCTTGCCTAATTAAAGTTGCCTTGCCTAATTGCCTTGCCTAATTAAAGTTGCCTTGCCTTTTTGGAATTGGTGGAGAGGAGGAATATTGCGTTGGGGGACCAGCCCTCTCATGTGATGCTGGGACCCAAAGAGTCCCATTTAGACGAGTGGTATATACTTCTATCAGATTTTCCTCAGCCTCTGGCATTCTAGAGAAAACGATCTAAGTTTGTCCAACCTCTCATTGCAGTTAATCCAAGCAGTGTTCTGGTAAGCCTCTTCTGCATCCGCTCCAAATTATCATAGGGCAACCACAACTGCACTACATATTCCAAATCTGGCCTAACTAGTCTTGTAGAGCAGCATCATGACTTAGTGACTCTTATACTCAATAAGACCAATGAACGCAAGCATATCATATGCCTTCTTTACATCTGTATCTACCTGTGTTGCTACTTTCAGGGAGTTACGGACCAGGATCCCAAGATCCCTCTTCACATCAATGCTGTTAAGAGCCTTGCCATCAATCGTTGGGGAAGTCCAGAACAAGGGGTCACAGTTTAAGGATAAGGGGGAAATCTTTTAGGAGCGAGATGAGGAAAACATTTTTCACACAGAGAGTGGTGAATCCCTGAAATTCTCTGCCACTGAAGGTAGTTGAGGCCAGTTCATTGGCTATATTTAAGAGGGAGTTAGATGTGGCCCTTGTGGCTAAAGGGATCAGGGGGTATGGAGAGAAGGCAGGTACAGGATACTGAGTTAGATGATCAGCCATGATCATATTGAATGGCGGTGCAGGCTCGAAGGGCCGAATGGCCTACTCCTGCACCTATTTTCTACGTTTCTATGTTTCTATGTATACCTTTCCTTCACATTGGACCGCCCAAAGTGTAACAGATCACACTAGCTCGGGTTAAACTCCATCTGCTATTTCTTCACCCATGTCTGTAGTCAGGGCTGCCAACTCTCACGCTTTGAGCGTGACACTCACGCATTTCAGCTAATTCTCACGCCCTCACGCTGAAGACAGAATTCTCACGCTGTCTTCAGTCCCTGCACAGCAAAGATCCTATAGCAGAGCTATAGGATCTTTGCTGCACAGTTTGTCTCTTTGCGCCGCATGACAGCGATCTGCACGAATTGGGGAAGCGCGTCGGTCCCGGGCAGCGGGTGTCAGCGCTTTTGTGCGCCGTCTGTGAGCGCTGCGCTTCGGGTGGCCGCGGCAACCTCGCTCCCTCCCTCCCTCCTGCCCTTCAACTCACACGGCAGCGCCAACGCCGCCAATCCACGCTACACCGTGCCCGCTAGACTCCCCATTGGGCGGCCGGGGTAAGAGAGGGAGGGGAGAAAGAGAGAGAGAGAAAGAAAAAAAGGGAGGGATGGAGGCAAAGAGAGACGGGGAGGGAATGTAGAAAGGGGATGAAGGAAGGAAAGGAGAAAGGGGAGAAAGAGGAAGCGTGAGGAAAAAGAGGGAGGGTGAGGAAAGAGAGGGAGGGGAGGAAAGAGAGGGAGGGGGAGGAAGGAGGGAGGAGGGAGGAAGGGGAGGAAAGAGGGAGGGAGGGGGAGGATGGGGGAATGAAAGGTGTGTGTGTCTGTTTCCCTATGTGTGTCTCCTTGTGTGTGTGTGTGTGCCTCCCTGTGTGTCTCCCTGTGTGTGTGTGTGTGCGTGTCTCTGTGTGTCTCCCTGTGTGTGTGTGTGTGTCTCCCCGTGTGTGTGTGTGTCTCCCTGTGTGTGTGTGTGTGTGTATCCCTGTGTGTGTGTGTGTGTGTGTGTGTGTGTCCCTGTGTCCCTGTGTGTGTGTGTGTGTCTGTCTGTGTCTCCCTGTGTGTGTGTGTGTATCCCTGTGTGTGTGTGTGTGTCTCCCCGTGTGTGTGTCTGTCTGTCTCCCCGTGTGTGTGGCTGTCTGTCTTCCCGTGTGTGTGGCTGTCTGTCTTCCTGTGTGTGTGTGTGTGTGTGTGTGTGAGTGTGTGTGTGTGTGTGTGTGTGTGTGTGTTTGTGTGTCTGTCTCCCTGTGTGTGTGTCTGTTTCCCTGTGTGTGTCTGTTTCCCTGTGTGTGTGTGTGTTGTGTGTGTGTGTGTGTGTGTGTGTGTCTGTGTGTGTGTGTGTGTGTGTGCGTGTGTGTGTGTGTCTCTCCCTGTGTGTGTGTGTGTGTCTGTCTCCCTGTGTGTGTGTGTGTGTGTGTGTGTGTGTGTCTTCCTTTGTGTATGTGTCTCCCTGTGCATCTGTTGTCACATCCTGGCCTTAGACAGGGCTGCCAACTGTCACGCTTTGAGCGTGAGAGTCACGCATTTCAGCCAATTCTCACGCTGATGACAGAATTCTCACGCTGATGACAGAATTCTCACTGTCTTCAGTCCCTGCACAGTGTCTTTTTGCGCCACATCACAACGATCTGTGCAATCTGGGGAAGCGCGTCAGTTGGCGGCTGTGAGTGACGTCCCATCTCTTCTCTTCTCTTTTCTTTCTTGGTTGGGTGTGCAGCCGCCGACAACATGAAGCTGCCGGAGATAAAACTAACCAGGTGAATCGGTTGTAAAACATAGGGAGGACCACAATGAGGCCAAACATCTAGGACAGGGTTCGGCAACCTACGGCACACGGGCTGAATCCGGCCCGTAACCCGAAAAAACAAGTTTTTTTTCAATTCGTTTTCGCAGGGTCGGGGCAGGCGAGCCGACCTGAGAACTGTAGCCAGTCCCTGGGACGCGAGCTGATCTGGGAACGGCAGCCAGTCCCTGGGCACGCAGAATGCCAACTTGATCATTATGGACAAATTGGGCCAGCCACGTACATGTTGTACAACTCTGACTCTATGAAGATCTGAATGGGCTTAGAATCACCATTTAAGCAAAATTGCCCCCACTTTACCCATTTTGATTCTTGAGATTAATATCCCTTTGCTCTGTTAACTGCGTTAAAGTACTTATGAGGTCGAGTCAGGAAAGGGAACATGTTATTTCTTTTTAGTTTGCTTTAATTTGTTAGCTGATTGTTTGTTGAGTGCCATCATTTCTGAAATGGCCTTAAAGTAACTTAACTGTTATAAAGTAGTAATAAGAGATTTTTGTCCAAACAATTGGAACTTGCATGAAATATTTGCATTATTAGCAGGGCTGCCAACTCTCACGCATTGAGCGTGAGACTCACGCATTTCACATAATTCTCAGGCTCTCACGCTGATCACAAAATTTCTTACGCTCAAATATCTGTGGGTGCTGAAAGTTCAAGATAAAGCAAAAATTGTTTTAGAGGTGAGTAAAAACCATGAGGGGAATATCAGGTGAATGCATAGTCTTTTTCCCAGGATATGTGATTCAAGCACTAGAGGGGATTGGTTTAAAGCAGGGCTGTCAAACCCATGGGATGATTTTGGGAGGAAAAAAAGTAGTTTAGTTTCTCCCATGCAGATGGTGTGATAGGTGAGACACGGCGGCGGTGGTCCCAGCACCAACCCCCCTCCCCCTTCCCCCCTGAGGCACGGCACACACCTCCCACCCTCACCTCCGACGGCTCTATGTCCGTCGACCGCTCTGTCCACACCCCATGGAGTTTTAACCCCAGCCCGGAATCAGGAGCGGACCGGGTGAGTTGGTGCTAACCTACTATGGGAGGGGGAACACCCCCTCCCACACCCTCCCCCCCTCGGTCGCTACGCTCCCTCGCAATTTCTCACTCTCAACTCTCACCCAATGTTGGCAGCCCTGCTGTAGTTGATCTGAATCCCACTGTATATTTGACAGTCCTCACTCTCTGCAACTCCAGCAATTTTGATGTTGCCTGCAAAGTTAATGACAAACATATCAACATTTATGTCAAAGTCATTTATATCCATTACAATTAATGGAGGTCCTTGCACAGCAATGGCTGCCTCGCCAACAGTATGTCTCATCCTTTCCCTTCTTTGTTGTTTTTTAGTATGTCTTGAATTATGTTTTAGTGTCCTTTAGCTTGTTTTATGGGGTGGAAGATTGCAACCTTCACGTGGTCCGCCCTGTTTCGATAAATGCAATCAACCCGGCATGCACAATCAAATAAGATCAAATAGAAACATAGAAAATAGGTGCAGGAGGAGGCCATTCGGCCCTTTGAGCCAGCACCGCTATTCATTGTGATCATGGCTGATCATCCCCAATCAATAACCCGTGCCTGCCTTCTCCCCATATCCCCCCTCATAAGATATCCCCTCATCCTTCTAAACTCCAGTGAATACAAGCCTAGTCTTTTCAATCTTTCCTCATATGACAGTCCCGTCATCCCAGGGATCAATCTCGTGAACCTACGCTGCACTGCCTCAATCACAAGGATGTCCTTCCTCAAATTAGGAGACCAAAACTGCACACAATATTCCAGATGTGGTCTTACCAGAGCCCTATACAACTGCAGAAGAACCTCTTTACTCCTTTACTGAAATCCTCTTGTTATGAAGGCCAACATTCAATTAGCTTTCTTCACTGCCTGCTGTACCTGTACGCCAACTTTCAGTGACTGGTGTACAAGGACACCCAGGTCTCTCTGTACCTCCCCCTTACCTAACCTAACCCCATTGAGATAATAATCTGCTTCCTTGTTTTTGCCGCCAAAGTGGATAACCTCACATTTATCTATATTATACTGCAAATAGAACAAGTTGTCCTACAACTTTAGGCTGTGCACGCCATACGCAAGAAGAAGAAGCTTGTTTTATGTGGGGGGTGGGTGGGTAAACTTTTTTAAATCTCTTACCTCGACGGAGATGCGATTTTATTCACGTAACCTATCTCCGTCCGCACTGCGGCCTAACATCGTGGAGTTGGCGGCCTCTGCTGGGGACCAACTTCAACCGCGGGAGCCTGCGGACTTTAACATCGTGGAGCTCGCGGCCCTGGTTAGAGACCGACTTCGGGAGCTCCGAGCCGCAGGAACTTCGACCGCCCGACGAGGGAGCTTTGATCACCCTGACGCAGGAGCGTTGATTGCCCGAACACGGGGGCTTCGATCACCCCGACTGCGGATGGTTCGACTGCTCCGACCACGAGAGAATAAAGAGGAAGAAGATTAGACTTTATTGCCTTCCATCGCAGTGAGGAATGTGGGGAATCCACTGTGGTGGATCTTTATGTTAACTTTTATGTAGATGTGTGTCTTTTGATTTTTTTTTAGTATGGCTGTATGGTGATTCGAGTGTCACCATACCTTAATTGGAACATGTGACAATAAATAAACCTTTGGACCTTTGAACTCCACTGGTCACAGATGTCCAGCCAGAATAATGTTTAAGAAGGAACTGCAGATACGGGGAAATCGAAGGTAGACCAAAATGCTGGAGATACTCTGTGGGTGAGGCAGCATCTATGGAGCAAAGGAAATAGGCAACGTTTTGGGTCGAGACCCTTCTTCAGACCGATCGGAAATAGGCCACGTTCAGACTGAAGAAGGGTCTCGACCCGAAACGTTGCCTATTTCCTTCGCTCCACAGATGCTGTCTCACCCACTGAGTTTCTCCAACATTTTTGTCTACCACCAGCCAGAATAATGCCCTTTCACCACAACCCTCTGTTTTCTATCAGTTCTGTATCCATACAGCCAAGACACTGTAAATCCCATGAACCTTAGACATTGCAGACAATTCTTTCACTCTCACTGGTAGTAAAACAACCCATCAGTAGGTAAGTGCCAGTGAAAGGTTTTGCCTGCCAGTATTGTACATGCATCCTATCTATACATAACAAAAACTCTGATCTTGTTATCTTTCGGTTTGGTGGTCATTCTATTTGCGCAAAAACAGTTTGCGATAGCTCTACGATTTTTCACCAGTTCTCTCACCGTTCTCATGCGCTGCGATTGCACCGTTAAGTTCCGATTGGTTAAATGTCATAAAATTAGCGAGGTTTCAAAATCTTAAAAACCACACGTGTGCAGATCGATCTCTTCTCCTGCCTTCCAGCGCCGCGCGGATTAGTTTCTTCCCGTCACTTCCCGGGACGGTCCGCCCCTTCCTGCGCCATTGCATCTTTACTAGACCTGAGGATTACCGACGGAGGTTTCCAACCAGACTTTCGGACAGGACCCTGAAGCAGCCCCGCCCCAAGCAGCCCCGCCCCAAGCAGTAGCCCAGCCTCAAGCAGCAGCCCAGCGTTAGAGACCCGACCCTGCCCAGCCCAGAGTCGGAGACCCAGCCCAGCCCGGATTCGGAAATGTCGCCAAACAACAAACTCTGATCCTGGCAGAGGAGAACGACCAGCGCCCGCTGTGAGTCCCCATCGCACTGCCAATTCCAGCCACTACCCCTCTGGTCCCCCTCGCTGGTTCCTCCCCTGTGATGCCCCCCTCTCCTCCCCGTCTCTTTTCTCCAAGCCCACTCCCCCCCCCACACACCCCTCTCCCCCACAACTCCCCCACGCCCACACACCCCTCTCCGCCCACACACCCCCCTTGCCCACACACCCCTCCCCCCCACAAGCCCCCTTGCCCACACACACACCCCCTCCCACACACACACCCCCCGCCCACACACACCCCACCCCGCCCACACATACCCACTCTCCCCCCACACACACCCCCCACACACACCCCTCCCACACACCCACTCTCTCCCCCACACACACCCCCACATACCTCCCCCACACACCCCTCTCCCCCCACAACTCCCCCCCCGCCCACACACCACTCTCCCCCCACACCCCCCTCCCACATCCCTCCGCTCCACACACCTCCCGCCCTCATACACACCTCCCCTCCCCCACAACACACACCCCCGCCACACACCCCGCTCTCCCACACACCCCCTCCCCCCCACACCACCTTCTCCACGCCGTCCTACACCTCCCCATCCACACACACACACCCCTCCTCCCCTCCCCTTCCCACCCCACACACCCCCACCACACACCCCCCCACCACACACCCCACCACACACCCCACTTCCCTCCCCCCCCCCCTCCCTTCCCACACATGAAGAGGAGGGATAGGGAGTGTTTGGGGATGAGGGGAAATAGAAATATAGAAAATAGGTGCAGGAGTAGGCCATTCGGCCCTTCGAGCCTGCACCGCCATTCAATATGATCATGGCTGATCATCCAACTCAGTATCCTGTACCTGCCTTCTCTCCATACCCCCTGATCCCTTTAGCCACAAGGGCCACATCTAACTCCCTCTTAAATATAGCCAATGAACTGGCTTCAACTACCTTCAGTGGCAGAGAATTCCAGAGATTCACCACTCTTTGTGTGAAAAAAGTTTTCCTCATCTTGGTCCTAAAAGATTTCCCCCTTATCCTTAAACTGTGACCCCTTGTTCTGGACTTCCCCAATGATTGATGGCAAGGCTCTTAACAGCATTGATGTGAAGAGGGATCTTGGGATCCTGGTCCGTAACTCCCTGAAAGTAGCAACACAGGTAGATACAGATGTAAAGAAGGCATATGATATGCTTGCGTTCATTGGTCTTATTGAGTATAAGAATCACTAAGTCATGATGCTGCTCTACAAGACTAGTTAGGCCAGATTTGGAGTATGTAGTGCAGTTGTGGTTGCCCTATGATAATTTGGAGAGGATGCAGAAGAGGCTTACCAGAACACCGCTTGGATTAACTGCAATGAGAGGTTGGACAAACTTAGATCGTTTTCTCTTGAATGCCAGAGGCTGAGGCAAACCTGATAGAAGTAAATACCACTCGTCTAATTGGGACTCTTTGGGTCCCAGCATCACATGGGAGGGCTGGTCCCCAAACTCAATATTCCTCCTCTCCACCAATTCCAATATTGTTGGCCAGTGGGGGGGGAGGGGCGGAGGGCTTTCTCGAGTGCTAATATGGGTGATGTGGGCTGAAAGGACTGGTTTCCAGAGGGCTAGTATGGGCATTGTGGGCCGAATGGATTCTTGGGCTGGCGGCTCAGTCACTCAAGCCTGTTGTGCTGGCAGCTCACTCACGGCTGGTGGGCTGGTGGGCTGGCAGTTGACTCACGGCTATTCCTTGAAATTCCATTTCAAGCAGGGTGCAAGGCCACCAAAATCAAGTGCAGTTTCTTACCACTTCAAGCAGGGTGCAAGGCCACCAAATTCAAGTGCAGTTTCATACCTTTTCAAGCAGGGTGCAAGGCCACTAAAGACAGCGAGTCGTGACCTCTCCCTCCTCCATCTTGCAGAGACTGAGCCACGCCCACACTTCTGGGTTTTATAGTCCCTCCGCCCATCCCACCAGAAGGGGCGTGGCCTTCATGCCGTAATTGACAGGAGAGAGAATCTTAAACATTTTTTAAACACTAATAACTCTTATTTTTCATCGATTGTAAAAATCCTCGACACCTGATGAACGGAGGGGGACTCTCTGAGTAAGATGGCCAAAAATCACAGCCATACTTGGAGGCATTTTTTCTAAAATCAATATAAAGCTCAAACAGGAAGTAGTCAAGATTAGACTTTCAATTATATAGAAGGCCAGGCAACTTTAATTGGGCAAGGCAACTTTAATTAGGCAAGGCAACTTTAATTAGGCTACACAGCTTTAGCATTTCCAAACCATAGGCAACACAGCTTTAGCATTTCCAAACCAAAGGCAACACAGTTTTAGCATTTCCAAACCAAAGGCAACACAGCTTTACCATTTCCAATCCAAATGCAACACGGCTTTAGCATTTCCAAACGAAAGGCAACACAGCTTTAGCATTTCCAAAACAAAGGTAACACAGCTTTAGCATTTCCAAACTATATTTTCAAACCACATTAAGGGCATTGACAGGTCAGTAAAACCACTCAGTTTAGTAGACATGTATTTAGTCTTATTCACAGCTCAGACTGAGAGACGTGCCCCTCTCGCTCCCCCATCTTGCAGAGACTGACTGAGGCACTCAACACTTCCGGTTTTCATTGTCCCTCCGGAAGGGGCGTGGCCTTCAGGAGAGAGAATCTCAACATTTTTTAAACACTAATAACTTTTATTTTTCATCGATGGGAAAAATCCTCTTGTCCTGCGCAGCGGAGGTGGACTCTGAGTAAGATGGCCATAAATCACAGCGTTTTTTCTAAAATCAATATACAGAACAACAGGAAGTGGTCAAGATCAGACTATTAGTAATATAGATAGATAATACAGCGTAGACAGGCTATTTTCCTGATGGCTAAACTTATTATCTTGTTATATTCTGTGTCAATGACAGAATAACTAGCACTTTGAATTTCTTTTAACATCTTTTTTAATGCAGAGAAATGCAGATAGACCTTTACTTACAAAATGGAAAGCGTTGTAGTTAAATCTGCACTTAATTAGACCATAACACGCGATTGTTCTTATGCCAGAAGATTTATTTTAGGCTTGGATATCGTGTTTCAAAAGGTCTAAATAATCTTAATACATTTTGGTTTATGTTGATATAGATTGAAAGCTTGAATACTTTTGGAAACATATACCGTTAAATGGCACAAATTAGATTATTAAAGAGAACAAATATTTATTCCTTCCTCAATCAAGCAATTACATTCCAAACTTGTGTCTCTAAACACATTAATTACATTTTGTGTGGTTTCCTTTTAAAGTTTTTTTACCATGATCTCTGTATGTGCTTTTTAAATAAACAAATAGAAAATAGATTTTTCAGTTTTTCCTTTGATTTATAACTATTAACTCTAAAGTCCAAATCTGACTGTATTCTCCTCCTTATAATCTGCCATGGTGAAAGAGTAGAAAGCATATCTTGTCCGCATTTAAGTGCTGCTAAATAGTGTTTCAATTAAATACGAAGATGGGAACACATCTGTGTTTGGCTTTGACTGCAGGAAGACAGCAGAGTGCCTTTTTTGTTGGAATGCTACAGTTCATCATTTTAATATAATTGATAACATTATAACTTGAGAGCCACCTGCTTTCAATCCTTAGGGCTGTAAATAAGTACTGGTAAAAATCCAATTCTATCTACTTGACATAAAGCAACAATTTATTTTTCATTTGTTGATTCCTGACCAAATCCTACTGATGATTAGCCTTGGTATTAAATTATTTGGTTATGCTCTAATCGATCCACAATAACTATTATTTAAAATGAGAAAAATCATGGAGAATTCTGAGATCATGAGAATAAATTAAAAATCGTTCAATGTGTGAAACAATACATTAATTGGTTACTTTGCCTCATAATTGGTAATTAGGAAAGGAAAAGTAAATGATAGACATTTTGGTGCCAATATATCAAATAAATGTGATAGTGAATGTGATACTTTGCCCAAAGACAGAAAATTAAATTATTCAGGTCAGTGCCTCAAACAGGCAAAAAAAAAGCCTGAATGATCTTAATGGCTCCTTACGATATCGAAGACCATTGTTGACTTTCAGTTAAGTCTTTGCCATTGACCCCAATCCTTCCTGATCACTCGTGCTTTACTTACGTCTAACTATCAGTCACTTTTACCACCTCTTTTGATTGCCCACTTCAGTTTAATTACCTCCAGTTCACCATTCCACGCTACTCTTCACACCTGTCACCAATGTCTTTGTACTCCACACAAAGGCTGCTTGTGGCTGGGGAAATAAATACTGGTACTTTGCATGCAAGGTGTTTTGGGATATTAGAACAGAGAATATAAATCATAAAACATTATAGCACAAGAACAGGCCCTTTGGCCCACCAATGCCTGTGCTGAAAATAATGCCAAAACCAATTCTTATCTGCCTGCACATAATCAATGTCTCTCTATTTCCTGCATATCCATGTGTCTATTCAAAAGTCTCTTGAAAGCCACTATCACATCTGCCACAACAGCACATTCCAGGCAGTCACCACACTCTGTGCTTACAAAAAACCTGCCCCGTACATGTCCTTTAAACATTGCCCCTCTCACCTTAAAGCTATGTGCTCTCATATTTGATTTTTTCCACTTTGCGAAATGTTCTGACTACCCTGTCTATGCCTTTCATAATTTTGAATACATCTATCAGGTCTTTCCTCAAACTCTGGTGTTCTAGAGAAAACAATACAAGTCTGTCCAACCTCTCCTTGTTGCTAATACCCTCTAATATAATTCTGGTAAACCTCCACTGCACCTTTTCCAAATCCTCCACATCCATCCTGCAATGGGGCAACCAGAACTACACGCAACATTCCAAATGCAGCCTAACCAAATCCTATAAAGCTGCATCCATGACTTCCATGACTCAATGTCCCAACCTAAAAGCGCACGCAGACCATATGCCTGCTTTACCACTCTATCTACTTTATCTATCATATTCTAGAATAGAGGTTAAATGATGCTTAAGACTCAATATCATGTGCACTGAGGTCTACCCATTCCTACACAAGCTGCCTGCGTCATGTTACTTGCAAGAAGAAAGTTAGCAGAAGCTTTAAGTGTTTTGAAAGTTTTATCGATCTTAAAATACCGTTTCAAATATACCAACGTTTGTCTTTTACAAGTTAAAAAATGTACTTTTATTTGCTTAAACAACAATTGAAATAATATACGTTATTTTGTTATTCTCACACAATTTGCATAATTTTCTTCACACTGTGATTTCAGGGTGGCAACCAAACAGCTACTGTTATTGCCTTATGCTCAATGAGAGACTTTAATTTGTCCAGTGAGACATGCCAGTTGGCCATTCGAGATGTGGGTGGTCTTGAAGTTCTGGTTAACTTGTTAGATACAGAAGACATCAAATGCAAGGTAATTCAGACTTTACAGTTATATAGTTGCAATATGATTTTTTTGACATCAGGATGTTGATTGTTCTTTGTTTAACATAGATTCATAGAGTACAGAAACAGGATCTTCGGCCCAACTCGTTCATGCCAACCAAAATGCTCCATCTAACATCTGCCCATGTTTGGTCCATATCCCTCAAATCATTCCTATCCATGCAGATATCCAAATGTTTTAAAAATGTTTTTAACCTGCCTCAACTACATGCTTCAGCAACTTGTTCCATATCCCCACCACACTCTGTGTGAAAAAGTTGCCCCCCCAGATTCCTATTAAATCTTTCCACTTATTTTCAATCTATGCCACCCAATTCTTGAGTCCCCCATGCTGGGAACAAGCCCATATGCATTCATCCATCTATTCCCCTCAAGATTCTATACACCCCTTATTCCTCCAAGGAATAAAGTCTTAGTGTGGCCAATCTCTCCCTTTCCCTCAAGCCCTCAAGTCTAGGCAACATCCTCATAATTGTCTCTCAACTCTTTCGAGCTTAATCATAAGGTTATAAGTGATAGTAGTAGTATAAGGCCATTTGGCCCATCTACTCCACCATTCAATCATGGCAGATCTATCTCTCCCTCCTAACCCCATTCTCCTGCCTTCTTCCCATAAACTCTGACACCCATACTAACCAAGAATCTATCCATCTCTGCCTTAAATATATCCACTGACTTTGCCTCCACAGTCTTGGGTGGCAAAGGATTCCACAGATTCACTACCATCTTTCCAATAGCAGGTTGTCCAATACCCCAACTCTATCTTGTACAACTGTAACACAACATCCAAGTTTTTATACTCATATCCATGACTAATGGTCAGCATGCCAGAGGTCTTCTTTACCACCCAATCATAGAAACATAGAAAATAGGTGCAGGAGTAGGCCATTCGGCTCTTCGAGCCTGCACCGCCATTAAATATGATCATGGCTGATCATCCAACTCAGTATCCTGTACCTGCCTTCTCTCCATACCCCCTGATCCCTTTAGCAATCGACCTGTGACACCACTTTCTGTGAACTATATACTTGTACTCCTATATCTCGCTACTTTACAACATTCCCCAAGGCCTTGACTTACTAAAATGCAACCCCTCACACTTACCTGAATTATACTCCATTTGCCATTCCTCGGCATACTTGCCCAGCTGATCAAGCTCCTGCTGTTATTCTTGATAACCATCATCACTGTCTAAGATATTACCTATTTTAATGTCATCTGCAAACTTATAAATCATACTTTGTACAACCTCATCCAAATCATCGATATGGATAACAAATAACAAGGGGTTCAGCCTCAATCCATGAGGCAAACCAGCAGTCACAGCCCTTCTGTCCAAAAAACAACTTTCCACTACCATCCTCTACTTCCTTCCATTAAGCCAATTCTGTCGGGAAGAACTGCAGATGCTGGTTTCAATCGAAGGTAGACACAAAATGCTGGAGTAACTCAGCGGGTCAGGCAGCATCTCTGGAGGGAAGGAATGGAGAGACCCTTCAGAGGGTCTCGACCCGAAATGTCACCCATGCCTTCTCTCCAGAGATGCTGCCTGACCCACTGAGTTACTCCAACATTTTGTGTAAACCAATTCTGTATCCACTTGACACACCCTCATTGAGTGATACAGCATGGAAACAGACCCTTCGGCCCACCTTGCCCACACTGGGCAATATGTCCCAACTAGGCCAATACTTGTCCCACCTGCCCGCATTTGGCCCATATCCCTCCAAATCTGTCCTATCCATGTATCCGTCTAACTGTTTCTTAAATATTGGAATAATCCCTGCCACAACTACCTCCTCTGGAAGCTTGTCCCATACACCCACAACTCTTTATATGAAAAAGTTGTCCCTCAGCCCATGTTAAACTTCCCAAAATGCAACACCTCACATTTCTCTGTATTAAACTCCATCAACCATTCCTCAACCCACCTAACCAATCGTTCAAGATCCTGTTACAATATTTCACAACCATCTTCATTATCTGCAAAGCCACCCACTTTTGTATCATCTGCAAACTTGCTAGTCTTGCCATGTATTTTCTAATCCAAATCATTGATTATAGATGACAAACAGTAACGGGCCTAGCACCGAATCCTGAGGCACCGGCCTCCAGTCCGAGAAGCAACCTTCCACCATTACCCTCTGCTTCCTTCAATCTGTCCAGCTTTCTGGCCATTCAGCTATCTCTCCTTGGATCCCATACAATCTAACCTTCCATGTGGAGGCCTGTTGAATGCTTTGCTGAAGTCCATATATACAACGTCCACAGCTCTGCCCTCATCAACCTTTTTGGTCACGTCTTCAAAAAAAGCCTCCCTATATCTCATTCAATCTAACCTTCCATAACAGCCTAACAAGTGGAATCTTATCTAAAGCCTTGTTGAAGTCCATATGGATCATGTCTATGGCCATGCCCTCATCAACCTTCTTGGTAATCAAAGGTAGACAAAAGTGCTGGAGAAACTCAGCGGGTGCAGCAGCATCTATGGAGCGAAGGAAATAGGCAACGTTTCTGGCTGAAACCCTTCTTCAGACTGATGTAGTTTGTGAGACATAATCTCCCATGCACAAACCCATGTTGACTATTCCTAATCAAACATTGTACATGTATATCTTATTCCACAGAGTCCTCTCCTGTAACATACTTACCACAGATGTAAGGCTTACAGGTATGTAGTCCCCAAGATTGTCTTTGAAGATTTTCTTAAATAGAGGCACAACTTTAACTACTCTCCCGTCTTCTGGCACCTCAGCAATGACAGATGATATTAACCTGGAGAAGTGTGAGGTGTTGGAGGTCAGATGTAAGAGTAAAGTATACAGTTCTGGAGTATAAGGAACTGCAGGTGCTGAATTCTGGAACAAAAATAAATGCTGGAGGAACTTGGTGGGTCAGGCAGCATATGTGGAGGGAATGGATTTTTCGGGTTAATTAGTCTGAAGAAGATTCTGACCGACTGAGTTCCTCCAGAACATTATGTTTTGTCCTTAGGAGCATTGATATTTGCATGTATATAGCTCTCTGAAAATAGCAACACGTAGATAAAGTGGCAAAGATGGGTTATGGCATAGTTGCCTTTATCGATCAGGGCATTGAGTATAACATTTGGGGAGTTCATGTTGCTGCTTTATAAAACTGGTTAGGCCACATTTGGAATAGTGTGTACAGTTCTGGTCACCCCATTACAGGAAGACCATGGAGGAGTTGGAGAAAGTTAAAAGAGGTTTACCAAGATATTCATGCTGAAGAAGGGTAACAACCCAAAGAGTCGCATATTTATGATCTCCAGGGATGCTGCCTGACCTGCTGAGTTATTCCAACACTTTGTGTCTCTTTTTTAACCAAGATATTGCCTAGATTAGAGAGTATTACCGATAAAGAGAGGTATACATTGATTGTTGGTTTTCTTTTTCCTGGAGCATTGGGGCAACCTGATAGAGGTAGATAACATTATGGAGAGGTATACATAATAGTCAGAGTCTTTTTCCCAGGATAGAAATGTCACAGACAAGCAGTCATAGAGAAGCAGTTTGTTTTACACAGTGTGTGGTGGGTGTCTGGAGCATGCTGCTAGAGAGGTTTGGTTTGTTTTAGTTTAGTTTTGTTTTGTTTAGTGATACAGCGTGGAAACAGACTCTTCGGCCCACTGAGTCTGTACTGACCAGCGATCCCCATACACTAACACTATCCTGCACTCCAAGGACAATTTACAATTTTTTTACCAAAGTCAATTAACCTACAAACCTGCACATCTTTGGAGTGTGGGAGGAAACGGGCCCACCTCGAGAAAACCCACATGGCCACAGGGAGAGCGTACAAACCCCTTACGGACATTACCCGTAGTCAGGATCGAACACGTGTTTCTGGCACAGTAAGGCAGCGACTCTTCTGCTGCGTAACCGTGCCATCCCTTGGTGGTTGAAGCAGATATGATAGCAATGTTTAAGGAGCATTTAGGCAGACACATGAACATGCAGGGATTGGAGATTTGTGCTACGTGCTGTTTTTCTTACATCTGAATTTAAGTGCTGTGAATGGAAATAAAAAACAGCTGTTATTTTGCTTTTACCTGTTTTACTGTATCACACTGCTGATAACTTCCTCATTATTAATTGATGGTGATGATTGCTAGATTTGGGATTTATATTCCTCATAAGGAACATTCACATTGAGGCCATTTGATGATGTGGAATGAGCTGGCAAGTTTCAAGTAAAATTCAAGCTAAAATTCTGTGCTAGGCATTGATCATTTCTATCAAGAAAAATTCTAAACATGTGACCTTCGCATTCAGCGACATTACCATCACCGAGCCCCTCCCCATCGCTATGGGGTCACTATTTATTGCAATTTTAATAATCAAATTATTATTAAGAAAATGTGGCATGTTTCTAATGACTCATCAATTGCTACAGATGCACCATAGAAAGCATTCTATGATGATGCATCACCACTTGTTTTGACAACTACTCTGCCCAAGACTGCTAGAGATTGCAGAGAGTTGTGCATGCAGCCCAGACCCCCACACAAAGCAGCTACTCCCATCGGCTCCATCTACACTTCACATTGCCTCGAGAAACCAGCCAACATAATCAAGTACAAATTACATCTTGGTCATTCCCTCTTCACCCCTCTCTTGTCAGACAGAAGTTACAAAAACCTGAAAGCGCATTACCACTTGATTCAGCAACCATTTCTTCCTTTTTGGTATCAGACTTATTAAACGGTCTTCTCACAAGCTAAATTTGTACTCCTGATCTTCCAACCTATCTTATTGTGGCCCTTGCAATTTTTTTAATCTACACTTTTCGGTAGCTGAAACACTATATTCTGCATTCTGTATATATTCCCTTTGCACTACCTGATCTACTCATATATAGTATCATATGTCTGGATAGCACATAAACAGTTTCTCACTGCATCTTTGTATACATGACAATAATAATTAAAACAAAATAAACCAAAGAATCATTGAGAGCATTTTGTTGTCCCCTCTCAGTATACTTGCTTCTACCGTTGAAACTGTGACCCCTCAGTATCCCTTTATTGGGGTTGGAGGGGCAGGGAAGATCCATGGGTGGGGCTGGACAGAATTCAGTTCAATTTGATCAATATCTTCCAGACAGAACTCCCTCACTATTATACATGAAAGATGTTTCTATTCAAATAATAAAGAAAACATGACAAGTTAGTATATCTACAATTTTCTCTGCATTGTTTGCTTCAGTTCATGAAAATTAAAGATGACATTTGTATATAGGTTGGTTCTTTGAAGATCCTGAAAGAAATTAGTAAAAATCCACAAATTCGGCGATGCTTAGCAGATCTAGGTGGCATAGAGACTTTGGTGAACATTTTGGACTCCCCCAATAAAGATCTCAAATGTTTGGCAGCTGAAACTATTGCCAATATAGCCAAGTTCAACAAAGCAAGGCACACAGTCAGGCTTCATGCTGGAATTCAGCGTCTGGTAAGTAATCATTTTATCATAAATTTATAAACCTTACTCAGAACTATTTGGTTTGTCTCAACAACCTTTATTGTCCAGTCTGTTGACAACTGTGTTTTTTTGCAAAAATACCATAAATAGATGACAAGATACATTGTGGATGGGTCGATTGTAATCATGTAATGTCTTTGCACTTTGCACTGACTGGTTAGCACGTAACAAAAGTTTTTCACTGTACCCAAAGAGTACCCGACTCACATGTGGCAAAAAACTAACTAAACTAAGATAAATAGTTTGTGTACAATACTTGTATTTACACGGCATTTTAAAGTGTCCTTTGTATTTACATAGCACTTTAACATAGTCCCACATTTCTTTGCATAGCAGGAAACTAAGGGGAGAATTATAACGATGGAGCAACTTGCTCTATGTGAGTGAGAGTTTGGAGAAGCAATGAAAGCTTGCAAGAGTAGCTGTAGTTGGAGAGGATGTTAAGAAGTGAAGAGGGAAGTCTGAGCCATGTTGTAAGAAAAATTTAGTTCAAGCCACAACCATGGTCTTAAATCTAAACAAAGCAAACTACAAAGCTAGGACGCATGACTTGACTATGGTAAATAGGCAAACTACATTGAAAGGTATAACAATCAAGACAGAGGCGAAAAATTGAAGAATTACAACACATGTCACCACAAGCCGTATTTGTTATATTTGATCATAACAAATATATATCATTTTGAAGCTCAAAACCCAGACGTGCAAAATGTTCAAACCTTGTCTAACAAGCAAAATTAAACATAATATTAGATCAAGAAATAAGCTTACAATGTTGCCAAAGAAAGCAGTAAGCCATGGGTATGGGAAAAATAGTTTTAGTGCGGCTGTAATTGAATGTAAGGCACTCTCTGATGTTCAGTTTGAGTTCAACAAAAGTACTCTGATCCAGACCTCATCACATTTTTTATTCAGCCTGGGGATAATAGCTGGATGCTGGAGAAGAATTAGGAATGTATCTGGCCTTTATATCAAGTCAATATTTGACACTTTGGTGCAATGCAACCTTTGAAAAGCTGAAGTTAGTTAGAATCAAAAGGGAGAACCCTTCAGTGGCAGGGGTTTATTATATAAAGGAAGTTGGAATTGACTCCAGAAGAACAATAATTCAATGTGTTCCGGGTAGTATTCTGTCTAATCAATTTCAGCTGCATCATTGACATTATCTCCATCAGCAGGTCAGTAGTTGTTTGTTGATGATTTCACAGTGCTGAACTCTTTTATCATCGCTTCCAATAGTCTAGCAGTCTACAACTGGACCTGGGGTAATATCCAGGCCTGGCCAGTAATATTTATAACCAATTTGTCTCAGGATATGGCATCATCCTTTGACTTTAATAGTATCTTCATCGCAGTGCCCTTTCACAGTAAACACCTTGTACATTTTCATTGACCAAAATGCCAATAAGTCCATTTATATGTTAACCAGCAATGCAAGACTGTACCAAACTTGATGCTCTTTGAGAATGGTTTACTTACAAATCCATTAACTCTGCCACCTTCAAGCTAGAGTGTGATGAAATACTTTACTTAAGAATAAGGGGTAAGCCATTTAGAACCGAGATGAGGAAAAACCTTTTCACACAGAGAGTTGTGAGTCTGTGGAATTATCTGCCTCAGAAGGCGGTGGAGGTCGGTTCTCTAGATGCTTTCAAGAGAGAGTTAGGTAGAGCTCTTAAAGATAGCAGAGTCAGGGGATATGGGGGAAAGACAGGAACGGGGTACTGATTGTGGATGATCAACCATGATCACATTGAATGGCGGTGCTGATTCGGGGCCGAATGGCCCACTCCTGCACCTATTGTCTATTGTCTATTGTCCCCATTAGAAGGGTGCAACGGCAACATCAATAAATCATCTCATACCATCCAGAATATAACAGTCCACTGGGTCAATGAGCAGTGTCTGCAGTATTTACTATCATGCAACAACTCACTAAGATAACCTAAATGCACATCTACCATCAAAAAGGAAAATGGCAGCAATATCTAGAGAATACCATCGCCTCTAAATTTCCATCTAAATTTCACTTCAACCTAACATATACTTTATTCACTATTTCTTTACCGTTGCCGATCAGCATTGTGAAGTTGCATACCTAACACAATTGCAAAAGCACAAATGTATCAAGAACTAAGCAGTTTTTAAGAGAAATCTAACCATCTCTTTATTAAAAAGACGTAATAATCGCACTCTAACTAGCAACTTTCATGTCCTGACATCTTTTAAAAAAGTGTTATGATTCCAAGCTCCCTTGAGGCAGGGAAAGGAAGGTACCTCAGTTGCATGATCGTGGGTTCCTCTCAGATCTTCCGGCTGTTTCATTAATCATTTCCCCTGCATTTCTTAATCCTATTCTTTTCCCAAATATTTTTATTTTCTAATAAACCACTTCAGTAATTTAATTTTCTAGATGGTTTACAATTTTTATTTTTTTTATTTTGAAAATGTGTTAATGCCAATTGCATAAATGTAGTTAAATTCTATTAGGGATACACATATTTTCTACTGTTGCCCACATTCCACAAGTAAATTGAAAACAAAATGTATAAGTTTTCTTTTGTATTTCAGGTTGGTCTTTTGAACTGTGCTCCAATACTTTCAGCTCATCTAACTGAAGAGCAAAAGAAAGATATTGAAGTTGCACGTTGTGGTGCTCTTGCACTTTGGAGCTGCAGTAGAAGTAGAAAAAATAAGGAAGCAATCCGTAGATCTGGTGGTATTCCTCTGCTGGGATGCTTGTTGAAGTCTCCTCATGAAAATATGCTTATTCCAGTTGTTGGCACATTACAAGAATGTGCTTCAGAGGTAATAAGTGTCAATGTGATATTACAATTCCTTTGAAAATGTGCATGTTTGACTTTTTAATTCCATGTTTTGTTGCCATATGTCCAAAATAAATCAATTAAATGTCCTCTTAAACAGTAAATTGGTTGTAAAAATTAAACATCATTTGTTGTTTGAGAAATAGGAAAAATGGCCATATATATAAGGGAAAGAGGATGAAGTCCTGTAGAATTAATTTGGGGAATTAGACAGAAGAATAAAAAGCAGGACCATAGGTAATAATCTCTGGATTACTCCCAGTGCCATGTGCTGGCGAGGATAGAAATAGGAAGATAGGACAGATGAATGAGTTGGGGCAAGGATTCAGATTTTTAGATCATTGGGATCATTTCTGAGGCAGAGATGACCTGAGCAAAAGCGATGGGTTGCATCTGAACTGGAGGGGGACCAGTATCCTTGCAGGGAGGTTCACTCATGCTATACTAGTGAGGCGGGCGTGTGAGAACCAGAGTGGTAGGTCAGAAATTGGAAGGAGTGATGAGAAGGTGGAGGTTAGGACCAGTAAGCTTCAAAGTAAGGACACCATGGGGAGATGAGGTAATATAGTGACACTAATGGGCTGAAGTATGTTTATTTCTAAGCAAGGAGTATTGTGGAGAAATCAAATGAATTTAGGGCCTGGATTGATGCTTGGGACGATGATGTTGTGGCCATTCTGATTGGGAAGACTATCATGGTGGCACTCAGAGAAGACATACTGGAGGGTTTGTCTGCTGAGGTAGTATGGGTGAAGCTTAGAAATCAGAAAGGTGCAAATGCTCTAAAGGGGTTGCACTATAGGCGCCCCAGTAGGAAGCGGGAGATAAAGATATGTAGACAGATTACCGAAAGATGTGGGTGATTTTAACTTTCCCAATATTGACTGGGACTTGCTCAGTGCCAAAGGTTTAGACAAATCAGGAATTGTGAGGTGTATCCAAGCGGGTTTCTTATAACAGTATGTGGATAGTTCAACTTGAGAAGACAAATTGTTATTGGGGAAGTCTACACCTCATATGGGAATTTTACTTCGGAGTCACGTGAGTGACTACGTGAAGACCCCGCCAGCACGTATGCGCGACATAGCGTCTCACGCAGTGCAACAGCGACGGGCGGGGGAACGAGCTCTCCCGCAATAGAGTTTAAAACGGGACCTCCAGGTAAGTAAAACTTATTCTGAGGTCGTATTTTGTGAAACCCTTGTTGTGCTCTGTTTTGTAGACAACATGGACAAGGGCAGAAAAACAAAGAAGGTCACACCCCGTCCGACTGTGATGGCCCAGGAGGGTTCCAGCAGTGGGGGGCGACCGGTGGCACCTGGACCCCACTTGCTGCGGTCCACAGTCACCGACGCAATTTCTGTAGAGCCAAACCTAACGCCGCTAGCTGCTCAGCTCGAACTACAGCAGCGGGTTGGAGGCAAGGCAAAGCAGAAGTCGGTCCGGCCGGTAGACTCCGATGAGTCCGGTCCGGAAGACACGCCGCTCGAGAGCGGCAAAGGTGATCGCTTGTCCCGCATGGAGCGGTTGATGGAGCAAATGCTCCAGCGAGACTTGCTCCGGGAGCTGGGGCAAGCCCACCAAGGGAGTGCATACACACCCACAACAGTGCAATATCCAGCACTGTCCATCGCATCTCCCTCAGCAGAGGGGAGCGATGGCGACCAGGGCTGGGCTGGTCAAGAAGAGAGGTCCGTGGCCGAAGACAACAGCAGTATGCCGGGGGTGCAGGAACAGGAAGAGCTGCTGGGAGTGGTAAACCGCTACGCAGTAACACCGCGAGCGGGACAGCCGTTGCAGTCTAAACTGGCGGCCAGTATTGACTACCTGTCCTTCAACCCACTACAAGAACGGTAGTGAATGAGGCGTTGGACAGATACACGCACCCGGAGAATTGCATCTCACTCAATGTACTGGCCGTCAACAGCCAAATCTGGGGGTACATTGGGTTGGGCATACGTACCCAAGAGGTAAAACTCCAAAAAATTCTGAAGCTCCTGATGTCAGCCATTACATCCTATGCTCGTTCCGTGGATGGGGTCGAAATGACCGACAACCAGCAGGACACCCTGGCTCTACTGTGCAACACACAGTATGAGATTAACAGCCTGCGGAAAGATGCCATCAGACCTGCCCTCAATCCCAAATTTGCAGGGTTGTGCAAATCCACGACCTTACAACCTCAAATCCTGCTATTTGGAAAGGACCTGTCGAAACAGGTAAAAGATCTGGATGAGGAGTCGAAAGTGCTTGGACTCATGAGGGCAGGCCCCGGAACGAGCAAAACCACACAACCCAGATGGCAGCACCCCTACGCATCCACCAGTAGGTGTCAACATCATGGTACTGGTGAAAGCATGGGGCCTGCATATCATCCCCGGAGGTCTTTTTTAGGCCAGGGCCCAGAGCGGACTCCATGGAAGATGCGCCACCCCCTCACAGAAACACCTCGACCGACGAAGAACCTGAAACCCAAGAAATGAACACTACCGGTAACCATGGAGGTAGGTGGGTCTGGTTCCTTCCAGAACATAAAAGGTGCAGGGCATGTACTAACTGGGGGAAGGTTACACCTGTTTTTGGAAGCATGGAGGACTATCACTCTTGATAATTATATACTACAAAGTATTCAGGGATACAAAATTGAATTCACTCAAAAAAGTATGCCACCAGTTCAGCATCCCACCCCACAGGGAGTTTACCCTCTCACAAAGAGAAAAATACGAGGGACAGGCAGAACTGGTGAGATTACATACAAAAGGAGTCATAGAAAAAACAGAACATGACCCTTTGGAATTCGTATCAAATATCTTTACAAAAACCAAGAAAGATGGTGGATGTCGCATCATCATTGACTTGACGACACTGAATACTTTTGTCTAGTATATACATTTCAAAATGGAAACATTTGTTATTGCCAAACAATTGATTTCCAAAGGATACTTCATGGCATGCATCGATCTAAAAGATGCATACTATTCAGTACCCATTCATAAGGATCATCATAGATACCTAAAGTTTAACTGGATGGGGCAACGATGGCAGTGTAAAGCGTTGCTAAATGGCCTAACATCAGCCTCAAGATTATTTACCAAGATATTAAAACCAGCCTTGGCAATACTAAGAAAACAAAAACATATTGTCATGGTGTATCTTGATGACATTTTAATAGTGGGCAAAACCCTGGAATTAGCTAAATCAGCAGTATTAGCTACTAAACAATTGTTTGAAACTCTGGGGTTTGTTATCCATCCAGATAAATCTAAGTTGACACCATCCACAACTATGGACTATCTGGGATTCACAATTAACTCAGTCCACATGTCTGTAACATTGCCAAAAGAGAAAGCAGCAGAATTGGTACAAGCCTGCAACAAATTGATGGTTACCAATCAACCAACTATTCGACAGGTGGCAAGAGTAATTGGGATATTAGTAGCAGCATTTCCAGCTACCCAGCTTGGACCTTTGCATTACCAAAACTTACAAAGAGCAAAGGTGCAAGCACTAAAACAACATAAGGGTCATTTCGATCGACCCATGAAATTACCAGCCAAAGCAATATCAGAATTACATTGGTGGAAAATAAATATTTGGCATAGTTCCAGCCCCATCATTATCAATAACCCAACAATCACGATACAAACGGATGCTAGTGCTCAAGGCTGGGGAGCAACTAACACTATATCTAGTACTGGTGGTAGATGGAATCACTACTACAGACACTGGGTATAAATTATTTAGAAATGTTGGGTGCGTTTTATGGGCTAAAAGCTTACTGTTCAGTTATGCACCATTTGCATGTCCGCCTACAAATTGACAATACCACAGTGGTGGCCTATATTAACCATATGGGCGGAATAAAATCGATATCATGTGACAATCAGGTCAACACAATTTGGCAATGGTGTGTCAACAGACATATTTGGCTATCAGCAACTTACCTACCAGGTAAGCTTAATACCGTGGCAGACACCAGGTCACGAAAATTCAATGACAACACCGAATGGATGTTGAACCCCAAAGTATTTGCTAATATTACAAAGCGATATGGAACACCAGATATCGATCTCTTCGCATCCCGACTGAATCACCAGTTATCAACATATGTCGCTTGGGAACCAGACCCTGAGGCAGCAGCGATGGACACGTTCTCGCTGAATTGGGGAAAATTGTTTTTCTATGCCTTTCCTCCCTTCTGCCTCATCAGTCGGGTCCTAAGCAAAATACAAATGGACTCAGCTTCAGGTATTTTGGTAGTACCCGACTGGCCTACACAGCCATGGTTCCCTGTGGTCCTTGATATGGTCACGGAACCACCCATGACCATTCCCAAAAGACCAGATCTGTTGGCCCACCCTGTCACGGGCGAGAGCCATCCGTGCCATGACAGAATAAATCTGTTGGGTTGCAGAATTTAAAAAGACCACTATTGGGTCTGGGATTATCAAACAGGACCATGGACATGATGACGGCATCTTACCGACAGTCCACCAAGAAACAATACCTCTCCAGCATCAGGAAATGGGAAGCATACTGCTCGAGGACTGGGGCGACATATAGAACAGCGGCGATAACGAACGTACTGGAGTTCCTGTCCAGCCTTCACTACGATGAAGGTCTGAGTTACAGTACAATTAATTGTGCTAGGAGTGCTCTGTCAGCCTATCTATGGCAGGCACCGGGACAACAGTCCATAGGATCACATCTGCTGGTGGCCAAACTAATGAAAGGTATTTTTAATACCAACCCCCCCCTAGACCAAGGTACACCCAGATCTGGGACGTCAGTGTCGTCCTGTCATTTCTAAGGGGATGGTCACCAGCCAGATCACTGACTCTGGAACAGCTCACCCTGAAAACGGTAATGCTGATGGCTTTAGTCTCAGCCCAAAGGGTCCAGTCCCTACACCATCTAAGACTGGACAACATGGTCATATCAGCTGACCAAGTTACATTCACAATCTGGGAGCTGGTCAAGCAGAGCAGACCGGGAACTTCAGGACTAACAATGGAATTCCGGGCGTACCCACCTGACCCCCGTTTATGTGTCATGTCACATCTGCTGCTATATCTTAGCACAACAAAAGAATCCCGAGGGAGAGAAAAGGCACTATGGGTCAGCTACAAAAGGCCACATGCTCGGGTGTCGGTACAAAGCATCTCAAGATGGCTCAGACAGGTATTGGGAGCTGCTGTGGTGGATACTGACATTTTTACATCTCACTCCACCAGGGCAGCAGCAACATCAGCGGCTAGGAAAATGGACGTGCCAATGGACCATATCCTGGCAACAGCGGGGTGGTCAACGGAAAGAACTTTCCAAACGTTCTATAATAAGCCGATTGCCAAACCTGCATTGTTTGCAGAAAGGATTTTAAATTCTGCAAATATATAATTTAAGCGCGGGGGAGCGTTATTTTCTTTGTTTAAAATAAATATTGTTATTGGGTTTTTTTAAACTGATTCATGTTTGATTACGATAACATACTTCCTCCCTTGGATGACTTCGGCAGTGAGTGAAGCATGTACTGTTACACGGCTTGAAATCACAGAGCTTTAAAATCTTCACGTAGTCACTCACGTGACTCCGAAGTAAAATAGTAAGATTAAACGAGAACTTACCAGTTTGAAGTTTGATCTTTATTTTATGAGGAGTTACGATGAGGGATTACATGACCTCCGCTCCCACCCTAAATTATAAAGGTCAACTGGTATCCTAGTTCTTCTTATCTTTACTATGTTTATTTCAATTACTGTGTTCTGTGATTCCACACCTCTGCTTTGAAGCATGTCGCGCATGTGTGCTGGCGGGGTCTTCACGTAATCCCTCATCGTAACTCCTCATAAAATAAAGATCAAACTTCAAACTGGTAAGTTCTCATTTAATCTTACTATTGTTTACAGGTCAATTGATCAATATTCAAAGCTGGCATGTTCCACTAAGGAGGAGGGGTAAGGATGACAAAGTAAGAGAACCTTGGATGACAAAAGAGGTTGTAAATTTGGTCAAAATGAAAAAGAAAGTGCCTGTAAGGTATAAGAGGTTTGAATCAGACAGACCCCATGGGTAATATAAAGAAAGGAAGAAAGAAATCTAGCGAATGATTAAAAGGGCCAAAAGAGGCCATAAAATGTCTTCTGCAAGTCGGATTAAGGAAAATCCCAAAGTTTTTATTACCTATGTTAAAAACTAGAGGATAACCAAGGAGAAGGTAGGATTACTCAAGGGTAAAGGAGGGAATTTGTGTTTGGGGTCGGGGGACATGGTAGAAGGACATGGTGAACAGTGAGATGTGTGGAGAATACTAATATGAAAGGACAATTTGATAGAATTCTTCCCAGATATTAAGAGAGGCAAGATAGGAGATTGTGGGAGCCTTGACGAAGATCTTTGCATTTCTTCTAGCCACAGGCAAGGTCCCAAAGAACTGGAAAATACCTAATGTTCTACCTTTAGTTGGAAGGGAATTATATGCCAGTGAGCTTCAGATTAGTGGCAGGGAAACTATTGGAGAGGATTCTTCAGGATAGGATTTACTTCCATTTGGAAGAATATAGGTTAATCAGGGACGGTCAACATGGCTTTGACATGGCAGGTCGCGTCCTACTAACATGATCGAGTTTTTGAGGAGGTGACAAAGGTGATCGATCAGAGTAGGGCAGTGGATGTTGTCTACATGAGTATTAGTAAGGCATTTGATAAATGCCATGGTATGTTGATCCAGAAGATTAAAATGCATAGGATTAACAGTGACTTTTGTCATATGGATTTGGAACTGGCTCACTGATACAAGACAAAGGATTGTGGTGGAAGGACAATATTCAGTCGAAGGTATGTGACCAGTGTTGGTCCACTGATATCTGTGCTGGGACTGATGCTGTTTGTGATAATTATAAATGACTTGAATGTAAATCGGTAGATTGTTTGATTAGTAAGTTTGCACTAAGATTCTTGATGTCGTGAACTGCAAGGAAGGCTGTCAGAATATACAGCAGGATATAGATCAGCTACTGACATGGGGGAAGGAATGGCAAATTAGATTTAATTGGAGCAAATGTGAGGTATTTGGGAGGTCTAATGTAAGGGGGAAATATATTCTCTAGACTTTGGGGAAAAAGGTTCTGGTTGTCTACTCTATCTATGCCACTCATAATTTTATGTATTTCTATTAGTTCACTCAATCTCTGACTTCCTAGAGAAAATAATCCACATTTGTCCAACCTCTCCTTATAGCCCTCTAACCCAGGCAGCGTTCTGGTAGACCTCGTTTGAACCCTCTCCAAAGCCTCCAAATCCTTCCAGAACTGTATTCCATACTCCAAATGCGGCCTAACATAAGTTTTATAAAGCTGCAACATGACTTCCTGACATACTAAATGAAGGCAAGCATTCCTCATGCCTCCTTTACCACACTATCTATTTGTGTTGTTACTTTCAGGGAGCTAATGACTTGGATCCCAATGTGCATTAATGCTGTTAAGGGTCTTTCCATTAATTGTATTCTTTCTCCTTTCATTTGATCTCCTAAACCGCAACACCTAGGATATATTAGTATATCTCACACTCTTCCATATCATTCTCCTTGGTGAAAACAGATGCAAAGTACTCTTTTAGTACCTTGTCTGCATCCTCTGGCTCCAAGCATAAATTCACTCCTTTATCTTTAAGTGGTGTTACCTTCTCCCTAGTTACCCTCATATTTTTAATGTGCATATAAAAAGTTTAAAAGTGGTCTTTAATCCAAATTGCCAGTGACATTTCATGGCCCCTTTTGGTCTTTCTAATTCTATGCTTGAGTTATTTTTTGCTTGCTTTATATTCCTCAAAGGCGTTGTCTGATTTCATCTTCGTAAACGTTACACATGCTTCCTTTTTTGTAACCAGTTAGAAACTTCCTGGTTATCCATCCATGATTCCCTTATCCCTGCAGATGTAACTTAATACAGAGAAGTTTGAAGTTACACATTTTAGCAGAAAGAATCCGAGATAATATAGAATAGATGACAGAATTTGGAAGGAAATGTATGTTGGGAGGTTCATGGGTATATGTATGCATAAATCTTTGAATGTCTTGTTGTGAAATTGTTTAGTAAAGCAAATGGGATGGTAGGATTAATAAGTTGAGGCAGGGGCGGAAATACAGGGGGGAGGCAGGGGGGACACGTCCCCACCCCCCCCCCCCCCCCATTTTGAGAGGTGGGGGACGATCCCCCCATTTTTTGTAATCCGGATTTTAAAACACGGTGAAATCTCCGCTTTCGGAGACAGTGGGGGTGGGACTACTGATCTAGGGCGCCAATTGGACGAGAGAGATGTCGGTCAGCAGGCAATGGGGCGGGACCATGATGATTCAGTGTGATGATTGGAGGAGGGAGGTGTTGGTCAGAGGCGGAAGTAGGGGGGAGGTGTGGGACTGAGGATAGAGCGCGATGAGTGGAGGAGGGAGACGTGCCAAAACACTCTCGGCAGACCTGCACCGCAGCCAGGATCGATCCCGGCTCTCCGGCGCTGCAATCGCTGCTGAACCACCACTGGACCATCCCCGTCCCCGCCCAAGAGCCCCCCCCCCCACCCACGCCCGGGGGTGGCCAGAGACGTCGGGAGTCAGACGGGAGCGGTGCCCCAGGCCCACAGCCAGCGCAGAGAAGCAGCGCTAAACCCAGCTCAACTCTGCCTATCCCGCCAGGTTAACCTACAGCCCTGCCTGGATTTACAGGAAATATGTCATCAGTCCAGGCATGACCAGGCGAGACAGGCAGAGTTGAGCTGCATTTAGCGCTAGATTGAGCTGAAATTACCGTTCACAGGGCCTCTGAAGCCTTCCACGTGTGTGTGAGTGTGCGCAGGCGTGCGCGGCCGCCAAGGTATTGTGTCCCCCGGTCCCCTCCATATTTTGATAACGATTTCCGTGCCTGAGTTGAGGTATAAGAAAATTATGTTGAACCTGTGAAGCCGCAACTGGAATATTGTGTCCAATTCTGATCACCAAATTTTAGGAAGGATGCAAAGGTTTTAGAGAAGGCGCAGAGATGTATGGTTTTGAAGCCTTAAGAACAGACTGGGGTATTTTTCTTGAAGCAAAAAAGTTAGAGATTTGGTAGAATCAATATTGTCACTAGTTTACATGAGATAAATAGCAATAAACTAGAAAGATTAAACGAGAACTTACTATTTGAAGTTTGATCTTTATTTTATGAGAAGTTGAAGTGAGGGATTACGTGACGACCCCGCCAGCCCGCACGCGCGTCAATCTTCAAAGTAGCTGTATGAAACCACAGAATAGTTGCTGACCTATGCTATAGGAAGATAAAAGGGCTAGAACTCTACCGCATGATCTTTATGAGAATAGGGCTGGGAGTGGAGGGCTCGTAATCCCTCACTTCAACTTCTCATAAAATAAAGATCAAACTTCAAACAGCAAGTTCTCGTTTAATCTTTCTATTTTATTTCGAAGTCACGTGAGTGACTACGTGAAGGTTTCGAAGATCTGTGGTTTCATGCAGTGACACAAACTGTGTGTGAAACACTAAACAGATAAACCATTAATGTATTCAAAAGGGAACTGCAGATGCTGGAATATCGAAGGTACACAAAATTGCTGGGGAAACTCAGCGGGTGCAGCAGCATCTATGGAGCGAAGGAAATAGGCGACGTTTCGGGCCGAAACCCTTCGACGTTTCGGGCCGAAACCCTCCTTCAGACTGATGGGGGGTGGGGAAAGAAAGAATGAAAAGGGGAGGAGGAGGAGGAGCCTGAGGGCGGGCGGATGGGAGGGTGGGAGGAGACAGCTAGAGGGTTAAGGAAGGGGAGGAGACAGCACGGGCTAGCCAAATTGGGAGAATTCAATGTTAATGCCATAAGGACGCAAGGTCCCCAGACGGAATATGAGGTGCTGTTCCTCCAATTTCCATTTGTTACGACTCCCGAATGCAAGTACTTCAGAGCCACGTAACACAAGTCAAAAACCAGGTTCAGGTTCAAAAAACAGTTTTAATTATTCATTGGAACACAAAACTCAAACCTGATTTAAACAACCCAGTCAGGGATATGGATAAACCGACAAACAATTTAACAATGCTCCAGCCAGCCACGCCATGGGCCGTCGAACCGGAGATTCCAAAACCTGCCCAAAGAGATACAACCCTGAAACCAAAATACACGAAAACTCTAAGGTCAGCCCTTATCCGTCCCAATTCAATGTATGTTAACAAGGAATGGTGAAAATACACAAAGTTCTATGCCATGTGGTCCGGCTTCCTCGGCCCCACACCAGCAGTCTGCTCATCAGTCAGAGTCTACGACGAAGAGAGGAGAATCCTGGGAAGCTCATTTAAGCTACATGACCACATGGCATAGAACTTTGTGTATTTTCACCATTCCTTGTTAACAGATATTGAATTGGGACGGATAAGGGCTGGAAGACTTTAAGAACTGTCTCCCTGAGAGGGTTACTACTTACCTTAATGAGCAGAAGGTGTAACTCTGAGGAAGTTTTAGGAAGTTTGATAGTCAGACTTATGTGGAGTTTGCTAGGGAGAAGGAGGCACTTTTTGACAGGTGGTGCGCTTCTCAAGGAGTGAAGGATTTTGAGCTACTGCGGGCCTTGATGATTATGGAAGACTTTAAGAACTGTCTCCCTGAGAGGGTTACTACTTACCTTAATGAGCAGAAGGTGAATGAGGTGTCTAAGGCTGCGGTGTTGGCAGATGAGTATGTATTGACTCATAAATCTGATTTTGTTGGGCGATCCTATAGTTTTGGTGCACGGCCGGTTGATCGTGGTGGTGTCGCCGGTGGCAGTGTCAAAGCTGTTTCTGTGCCTGCAAATGGCAGCACGTTGATACAGGGGGAGGTCCGAACTGATAAGGTTGACGGAAATGTAAGGACTAATGAAGGTCCTGTGTGCTACTATTGTAGAAGGAGAGGGCACATGTTAAAGTCGTGTCCCGTTCTGAAGCAGAAAAATGCAAAGCCTGTGGCTTTGGTGGGTGCACAGAAGGCACCTGTCGTACCTGAGGTGCCTGAGTCTGATGAGTGTAGGAATTATTCTGCGTTCATCATGAATAGTTTTGTTTCTCTAGAGGATGGGGGTGATAGAGTTCCAGTATCCATCTTGCGTGATACTGGTGCTACTCAGTCCTTTATATTGGATGGTGTACTGCCGTTTTCTGGGGAATCATCGGTTGGGTCAAGTGTCCCAGTGGTAGGATTCGGGATGGATGACATGGTAGTGCCTTTGCATACCGTGCGTCTCGAGTCCGAGTTGGTTTCAGGCCGGGTGACTGTTGGGTTACGGCCGTATTTTCCCGTTGGGGAAGTTTCTGTGATTTTGGGGAATGACTTGGCAGGAGGTAGAGTTTTAGTCACTCCTGAGGTGACGGCTGTTCCGATGGTGCAGAGTCCTGATAGATTGGCTATGCAGCATCCAAAGGTCTTCGCAGCTTGTGCTGTCACGAGGGCTATGGCTAAGAGCCAGGCGAAGTTTGAGGATGTGGTGGACCTGAGTGAGAGTTTTTTTGGGGATCAGGATGATAGATCCTGTGTTGTGAAGGGTGTTTCTCCATCTCAAGATGGGATAGTGTCTGGAAATGTGCCGGTGTCACTGTCACGTGACCGGCTGGTTGAGGAGCAAAAGAGTGATCCAGGTTTATCTGATCTGTTCGACTGCGCAGTGCCTGAGGGGGATATGGATTCCACAGCAAAGGGGTATTTTCTAAGGGATGGCTTACTGATGCGAAAGTGGTCTCCCTTGGATATATCTGGGCATGATGATTGGAGCGTGGTTGATCAGATTGTGATGCCTCGTCGGTATAGGGACGAGATACTCTGTTTGGCTCATGATGGTCCTCTGGGTGGACATTTGGGGGTCAATAAGACGTATGACCGCATCTTACGGAATTTATTTTGGCCAGGGTTGAAAAAGGACGTGAAACAGCACTGCAGGTGTTGTCACATTTGCCAGGTGGCAGGAAAGCCGAACCAATCGATTGTTCCTGCGCCTTTATATCCAATCCCTGTGGTCGGTGAGCCCTTTGAGCGGATTCTAGTTGATTGTGTGGGCCCTCTACCTCGGACAAGGGTGGGCAACAAGTTTTTATTAACAATTATGTGTGCGACTACCCGCTTTCCGGAGGTGGTCCCTTTGCGTAGAATTACTGCCCCTGCAATTGTTAAGTCTCTCACTAAGTTTTTTTCGTTGTTCGGTTTGCCCAAGGTTGTGCAGAGTGACCAAGGTACCAACTTCATGTCGAAGGTTTTTGGTCAGGTAATGAAGTTGTTAGATATTAAGCATTGTTACTCCAGTGCGTATCATCCTGAGAGCCAGGGAGCTCTCGAGAGGTTTCACCAGACTTTGAAATCTATGTTGAGGACTTACTGCCTGGAGTTTGAAAAAGACTGGGATGAGGGGTTCATCTAGTTATGTTTGCGGTGCGTGAGGTCGTGCAGGAGTCTTTAGGGTTCAGTCCTGCTGACCTGGTGTTCGCGCATACTGTACGTGGTCCGTTGAGGGTCCTGAAGGAGAAATGGTTGCAGGAGGATACAAAACGTAGTATTTTAGACCACGTCTGTACTTTTCGCTCTAGACTGAGGAGGGCATGCGAACTGGCAATGGGTAATCTTGCCTCTGCTCAGTCTAGGATGAAGGACTGGTTCGACAGGAAGGCTTCTAGTAGGAATTTTTCTCCAGGTGACAAGGTCCTGGTGTTGTTGCCTATTCCTGGTTCCAGTCTGCAGGCTCGGTATAGCGGTCCCTATCAGGTGGTTAAGAAGGTTGGTGAGAGGGATTACGTTATTGGTACCCCTGATCGGAGGCGTAAGACTCAGCTCTGTCATGTTAACATGATGAAACAGTACCATGAGCAGGAGCCTGTGGAGGTTGATGGGTCGGAGCTATGTCCTTCTAAGCCTGTTTTGGCTGCAGTGGTGCTGCCCCCTGACACGGGTGGTGATGTGGGGGAGGCACGGTTGTCTGTGGCAGTGACGCAGGGAAAGCTGTGTAACTCTGAGGCTTTGGAGACGCTTCCCTTGCGGTTGGCTCATTTGACTGGAAGTCAGCGGGGTGACCTGCTTGCTTTGGTGAAGTCAAATGTGTCACTGTTCTCGGATGTGCCTTCTCAGACGTCTGTGCTGCAGCATGACATTGACGTGGCCGGTGCTACGCCAATTAAACAGCATCCGTATCGGGTCAACCCTGACAAGCGTAATCGTCTAAGAAGTCAGGTTGACTATATGCGGCGGCATGGCATTGCTGAACCTAGTTGTAGCCCGTGGAGTTCTCCGTGTCTACTGGCGACGAAGGCTAATGGGGAGGACAGGTTTTGCACAGACTATCGGAAATTAAATAGTGTAACTAAGCCGGATTGCTATCCTCTTCCACGGATGGAGGATTGCGTGGATCGTGTGGGAAGTGCATCTTTTGTGTCTAAGTTGGACTTGTTAAAAGGCTATTGGCAAGTCCCTTTGACTAGGCGGGCGAGGGAGATCTCTGCGTTCGTTACGCCTGATGACTTTCTTCAGTACACGGTCGTGGATCGAACACATCGGTCATCTGAAGGAGCACAGGCCTCGTGGCTGTGAGTCTGGAATCGAGGGGTTAAAGGCTCCTGTACCCGATTGGCCAAGCTGCGTCAGGTGACGGGTGACTCATCTGAAGTATAAATACCAGAGCTTCCCAGGATTCTCCTCTTCGTCGTAGACTCTGACTGATGAGCAGACTGTTGGTGTGGGCTGAGGAAGCCTGACCACATGGCATAGAACTTTGTGTATTTTCACCATTCCTTGTTAACAGATATTGAATTGGGACGGATAAGGGCTGACCTTAGAGTTTTCGTGTATTTTGGTTTCAGGGTTGTATCTCTTTGGGCAGGTTTTGGAATCTCCGGTTCGACGGCCCATGGCGTGGCTGGCTGGAGCATTGTTAAATTGTTTGTCGGTTTATCCATATCCCTGACTGGGTTGTTTAAATCAGGTTTGAGTTTTGTGTTCCAATGAATAATTAAAACTGTTTTTTGAACCTGAACCTGGTTTTTGACTTGTGTTACGTGGCTCTGAAGTACTTGCATTCGGGAGTCGTAACACCCTCATATTTTTAATGTGCATATAAAAAGTTTAAAAGTGGTCTTTAATCCAAATTGCCAGTGACATTTCATGGCCCCTTTTGGTCTTTCTAATTCTATGCTTGAGTTATTTTTTGCTTGCTTTATATTCCTCAAAGGCGTTGTCTGATTTCATCTTCGTAAACGTTACACATGCTTCCTTTTTTGTAACCAGTTAGAAACTTCCTGGTTATCCATCCATGATTCGCTTATCCCTGCAGATGTAACTTAATACAGAGAAGTTTGAAGTTACACATTTTAGCAGAAAGAATCCGAGATAATATAGAATAGATGACAGAATTTGGAAGGAAATGTATGTTGGGAGGTTCATGGGTATATGTATGCATAAATCTTTGAATGTCTTGTTGTGAAATTGTTTAGTAAAGCAAATGGGATGGTAGGATTAATAAGTTGAGGCAGGGGCGGAAATACAGGGGGGAGGCAGGGGGGACACGTCCCCACCCCCCCCCCCCATTTTGAGAGGTGGGGGACGATCCCCCCATTTTTTGTAATCCGGATTTTAAAACACGGTGAAATCTCCGCTTTCAGAGACAGTGGGGGTGGGACTACTGATCTAGGGCGCCAATTGGACGAGAGAGATGTCGGTCAGCAGGCAATGGGGCGGGACCATGATGATTCAGTGTGATGATTGGAGGAGGGAGGTGTTGGTCAGAGGCAGAAGTAGGGGGGAGGTGTGGGACTGAGGATAGAGCGCGATGAGTGGAGGAGGGAGACGTGCCAAAACACTCTCGGCAGACCTGCACCGCAGCCAGGATCGATCCCGGCTCTCCGGCGCTGCAATCGCTGCTGAACCACCACTGGACCATCCCCGTCCCCGCCCAAGAGCCCCCCCCCCACCCACGCCCGGGGGTGGCCAGAGACGTCGGGAGTCAGACGGGAGCGGTGCCCCAGGCCCACAGCCAGCGCAGAGAAGCAGCGCTAAACCCAGCTCAACTCTGCCTATCCCGCCAGGTTAACCTACAGCCCTGCCTGGATTTACAGGAAATATGTCATCAGTCCAGGCATGACCAGGCGAGACAGGCAGAGTTGAGCTGCATTTAGCGCTAGATTGAGCTGAAATTACCGTTCACAGGGCCTCTGAAGCCTTCCACGTGTGTGTGAGTTTGCGCAGGCGTGCGCGGCCGCCAAGGTATTGTGTCCCCCGTCCCCTCCATATTTTGATAACGATTTCCGTGCCTGAGTTGAGGTATAAGAAAATTATGTTGAACCTGTGAAGCCGCAACTGGAATATTGTGTCCAATTCTGATCACCAAATTTTAGGAAGGATGCAAAGGTTTTAGAGAAGGCGCAGAGATGTATGGTTTTGAAGCCTTAAGAACAGACTGGGGTATTTTTCTTGAAGCAAAAAAGTTAGAGATTTGGTAGAATCAATATTGTCACTAGTTTACATGAGATAAATAGCAATAAACTAGAAAGATTAAACGAGAACTTACTATTTGAAGTTTGATCTTTATTTTATGAGGTTGAAGTGAGGGATTACGTGACGACCCCGCCAGCCCGCACGCGCGTCAATCTTCAAAGTAGCTGTATGAAACCACAGAATAGTTGCTGACCTATGCTATAGGAAGATAAAAGGGCTAGAACTCTACCGCATGATCTTTATGAGAATAGGGCTGGGAGTGGAGGGCACGTAATCCCTCACTTCAACTTCTCATAAAATAAAGATCAAACTTCAAACAGCAAGTTCTCGTTTAATCTTTCTATTTTATTTCGAAGTCACGTGAGTGACTACGTGAAGGTTTCGAAGATCTGTGGTTTCATGCAGTGACACAAACTGTGTGTGAAACACTAAACAGATAAACCATTAATGTATTCAAAAGGGAACTGCAGATGCTGGAATATCGAAGGTACACAAAATTGCTGGGGAAACTCAGCGGGTGCAGCAGCATCTATGGAGCGAAGGAAATAGGCGACATTTCGGGCCGAAACCCTTCGACGTTTCGGGCCGAAACCCTCCTTCAGACTGATGGGGGGTGGGGAAAGAAAGAATGAAAAGGGGAGGAGAAGGAGGAGCCCGAGGGCGGGCGGATGGGAGGGTGGGAGGAGACAGCTAGAGGGTTAAGGAAGGGGAGGAGACAGCACGGGCTAGCCAAATTGGGAGAATTCAATGTTAATGCCATAAGGACGCAAGGTCCCCAGACGGAATATGAGGTGCTGTTCCTCCAATTTCCGCTGTTGCTCACTCTGGCAATGGAGGAGACCCAGGGTTTCGACCCGAAACGTCGAAGGGTTTCGGCCCGAAACGTCCCCTATTTCCTTCGCTCCATAGAGGCTGCTGCACCCGCTGAGTTTCCCCAGCAATTTTGTGTACAAACCATTAATGTAGGTATGTTGCAAAGCCTACCTGAAGCGTCGCTGAAAATCTGTCGCTGCGTGTGTGCGCGATTTTGGCGCCGTTTAGAGGGGGGCGGGTTTAAAACGCGATTTTCTCTAGGCTGTTCAAATCGAAGATGTTCAGCCTAGTTAATTATTAACGAAAAATCGCTGGAAGACCCCGTCGCAAAAGCTATTATTAGTTTTAAAGGCCTCGTATAATAGTTATAGTAGTTTAAAAATCAATCTCTAAACCCGCGACCACCGGCAGCTGTCAGGGTCGCATAGAGCAAATAATAGAAGGTATGCTGCTTATTTTTACATTAAAAAGGGCTTCTTAAGATCCCTTTATACAAAGTTTAATATTGCGAGGAGCTCATTTTGGGCCCATTATATCCCGCAGTATTTTTCTGGGCATTTGAGGGCATAAATCTACCGCAATGTGAATGTTCTAAACCAGCGCGTTCACAGGATCCCACTAGAAAGCTGATTTAAAATGGACTTTATTTTACAGCAATTGAACACTAAATTCCTTCCATTTGGCCTATAAATTAATGTAAATGAGATTTAAAAATCATGTTTTATTGTGAATTATTTATGAATATTATTTGGACACTTAGGCTATTTAAAAATGTTAATTATTTATTAAGAAATGGATAGATGTTTAGATCTAGTAATTGAAGTTTGAAATTAGCTACACTTGGGTAACTAACTAATTATATGCTTTAATTTCAGGTCATCCAAGTAAGATTATTTTATATTTGTTTCAGAATGGTTCAATCTACGATAACTGAAAATTTCATTCAGTTCTCTTAATTTTTAAGAAGGTTATGGGCTTTTGACTGCACACGATCACAGCTTTTTTGTTATGTCCATAGAAAATCAATAGGGAACAAGATGCTAATTTCCGAGTATGAAAATGGCCATAACATTTTAAATACTTGAGATATGAAAGTGAATTAGGTTTCAAATTAAACTTCTTTTTATGCTTTATCTGATGGGATAAATTACAGACTTGATTTTTTAAATCTCAAAATTTTGTAACATTGCTAATTAATGGTAGGAAAAAACATCAGTGATTAATATCATGATGCTAACTTGCATACATGGCCATTGTTCTTAACTGGACCGTAGTCCCAATAGACTGTGGAGTAATAACTCATGTAACACTGTGCATAATGCTATCTGCAAATATCCAGACATATTCCATCAAATTTCATAATTTATTAACCTGCACTATGTAAACCTCATGCTGTAAGATGAAAGGGAAATCCATTCTATTGGCTGCTAATGAGCCATCAGCAATATCTTGAGGCAATTGAATAACAAATGAACTGTCTTCCATATCATAGGCACTAGCAAGTGAGTGCACTTGTATACCTAATGACATCCCTGATCTCTGCTCTGGTGGGTATGATGTCAATCTCAAATGTACGCAATCATGCTCATGAGATTCTTTCTATAACAAGCTATCCTAATGTTAGTATGACGTAGAGACTAAGCCAGAGATTGAGTAAAAGCTGTGTTTCTTCATGCTGAGATCAGTTGCTGAAAGCATAATCATCTTAAGATACTAGTCCTATTAGGAAAATTAGAAGAATATTTGCATAACAATTTACTGATATACATCGCACATTACACTGAGTGTAGGCTATTAGAGTGGTCACATAAAAGACACCCTGCATAACGTTAGAGAATAGTGGGTAAAGAACCAATAATTTATATCCCACTTATGGTACTACAGAAATGATAAAGCAGCACAAGCTATCACAATTGTGCTATCACATAAAAGCTTCTTTAGGCTCAAACTGGAAGCCATACAAACCTCTATACTTCCGTTAAAATTGAGTCACATATGTTGTTCACAAGCTTCTCATATAACCGTGCAGAGCTAGCTGCCCGAGAAGACAGGCTGTCCCAGCCGTCACTCATGATTGAGTAAATAAGAGTTGCTTCAGTCGCCTACCATGGCGTGATTGAATAGGCAAATTGGTACTGTTAAATTTCATGTTGCCTCATTAGTAATATCGCAAATGATATCCACTGACAACCCATAGGTTTTATCATCTGCAATTTTGCATATACCTAAAACTTGATGACATATAACCATATATAACCATATAACAATTACAGCACGTAAAACAGGTCATCTCGGCCCTTCAAGTCCGTGCCGAACATTTATTTACCCCTAGTCCCATCTACCTGCACTCAGATCATAACCCTCAATTCTTTTCCCGTCCATATACCTATCCAATTTATTTTTAAATGTTAAAATCGAACCTGCCTCCACCACTTCCACTGGAAGCTCATTCCACACAGCTACCACTCTCTGAGTAAAGAAGTTCCCCCTCATGTTACCCCTAAACTTCTGTCCCTTAATTCTTGTTGAATCCTCTTGTTTGAACCTTCCCTACTCTCAATGGGAAAAGCTTATCCACGTCAACTCTGTCTATACCTCTCATCATTTTAAAGACCTCTATCAAGTCCCCCCTTAACCTTCTGCGCTCCAAAGAATAAAGACCTAACTTGTTCAACCTTTCTCTGTAACTTAGTTGCTGAAACCCAGGCAACATTCTAGTAAATCTCCTCTGTACTCTCTCTATTTTGTTGACATCCTTCCTATAATCAGGCGACCAAAATTGTACACCATACTCCAGAATTGGCCTCACCAATGCCTTGTACAATTTTAAGATTACATCCCAACTTCTATACTCAATGCTCTGATTTATAAAGGCCAGCACACCAAAAGCTTTCTTTACCACCCTATCTACATGAGATTCCACCTTCACTCAGAGAGTGGTAGCGGTGTGGAATGAGCTTCCAGTGGAAGTGGTGGAGGCAGGTTCGTTGGTATCATTTAAAAATAAGTTGGATAGGCATATGGATGAGAAGGGAATGGAGGGTTATGGTATGAGTGCAGGCAGGTGGGACTAAGGGTAAAAAGTTGTTCGGCAAGGACTTGTAGGGCCGAGATGGCCTGTTTCCGTGCTGTAATTGTTATATGGTTATATGGTTCAGGGAACTATGCACAGTTATTCCTAGATCCCTCTGTTCAACTGCATTCCTCAATTCGCTACCATTTACCATGTACGTCCTATTTTGATGTGTCCTGCCAAGATGTAGCACCTCACACTTATCAGCATTAAACTCCATCTGCCATCTTTCAGCCCACTCTTCCAAATGGCCTAAATCTCTCTGTAGACTTTGAAAATCTACTTCATTACCCACAACACCACCTATCTTAGTATCATCTGCATACTTACTAATCCAATTTACCACACCATCATCCAGATCATTGATGTACATGACAAACAACAGTGGACCCAACACAGATCCCTGAGGCACCCCACTAGTCAACGGCCTCCAACCTGACAAACAGCCATCCACCATTATTCTCGGGCATCCCCCATTCAGCCACTGTTGAATCCATCTTGCTACTCCACTATTAATACCCAACAATTGAACCTTCTTAACCAACCTTCCATGAGGAACCTTGTCAAAGGCCTTACTGAACTCCATATAGACAACATCCACTGCTTTACCCTCATCAATTTCCCTAGCAACCTCTTCAAAAAATTCAAAAAGATTAGTCAAACATGACCTTCCAGGCACAAATCCATGTTGACTGTTCCTAATCAGACCCTGTTTATCCAGATGTTTATATATATTATCTCTAAGTATCCTTTCCATTAATTTACCCACCACTGACGTCAAACTAACAGGTCTATAATTCCTGGGTTTACTCTTAGAACCCTTTTTAAACAATGGAACAACATGCGCAGAACGCCAATCCTCTGGCACTATTCCCGTTTCTAATGACATATGAAATATTTCTGTCATAGCCCCTGCTATTTCTACACTAACTTCCCTCAATGTCCTAGGGAATATCCTGTCAGGACCTGGAGACTTATCCACTTTTATATTTTTCAAAAGTGTCAGTACTTCCTCTTCTTTGAATCTCATAGTTTCCATAGCTACTCTACTTGTTTCCCTTACCTCACATAATTCAATATCCTTCTCCTTGGTGAATACCGAAGAAAAGAAATTGTTCAATATCTCCCCCATCTCTTTTGGCTCTGCAGATAGCTGTCCACTCTGACTCTCTAATGGAACAATTTTATCCCTCGTTATCCTTTTGCTATTAATATAGCTGTAGAAACCCTTTGGATTTACTTTCACCTTACTTGCCAAAGCAACCTCATATCTTCTTTTAGCTTTTCTAATTTCTTTCTTAAGATTCTTTTTACATTCTTTATACTCCTCAAGCACCTCATTTACTCCATGCTGCCTATAATTATTGTAGATCTCCCTCTTTTTCCGAACCGTCCAATTTCCCTTGAAAACCATGGCTCTTTCCAATTTTTACTATTTCCTTTCAACCGAACAGGGACATAAAGATTGTGTACTCTTAAAATGTCACCTTTAAATGTCCTCCATTTATCTTCTACATCCTTCCCATAAAACGAAATGTCCCAATTCACTCCTTTTAAATCCTTTCGCATTTCCTCAAAGTTAGCCTTTCTCCAATCAAAAATCTCAACCCTAGGTCCAGTTCTGACCCTCTCCATAATTAGATTGAAACTAATGGTATTGTGATCACTAGACCCGAAGTGCTCCCCAACGCATACCTCCGCCACTTGACCTGTGTCATTTCCTAACAGGAGGTCCAGCACTGCCCCTTCTCTAGTAGGTACCTCTATGTATTGCTGCAATAAAACTATCCTGCACACATTTTACAAACTCCAAACCATCCAACCCATTTACAGAATGTGTTTCCCAGTCTATGTGTGGAAAATTGAAATCTCCCACAATCACTACCTTGTGCTTACTACTAATATCTGCTATCTCCTTACATATTTGCTCTTCCAATTCTCGCTCCCCATTAGGTGGTCTATAATACACCCCTATAAGTGTTGCTACACCATTCCCATTTCTCAGTTCCACCCAAATAGCCTCCCTAGACGAGCCCTCTAATCTATCCTGCCAAAGCACTGCTGTAATATCTTCCCTGACAAGCAATGCAACACCTCCACCTCTTGCTCCTCCAATTCTATCACACCTGAAGCAACGAAATCCTGGAATATTCAGTTTCCAATCACAGCCCTCCTGCAACCATGATTCACTGATCGCCACAACATCATACTTCCAGGTGTCAATCCAGGCTCTAAGCTCAACCACCTTTCTTACAATGCTCCTAGCATTAAAATATACACATTTAAGAAACCCACCACCTCTTATTCTCTATTATCTTTTTCTTCTTTCACCCCTACATTTTGGGTCCGAGTGCTTCCCTTCTCTGCCTCCTGCCTCACACACTGTCTACTAGCTTTCTCTATTTGAGTCCCTCCCCCCAACCCTTCTAGTTTAAAGTCTCCCCAGTAGCCTTTGCAAATCTTCCCGCCAGGATATTGGTCCCACTCGGGTTCAAGTGCAACCCGACCTTTCTGTACAGGTCACACCTTCCCCAAAAGAGGTCCCAATGATCCAGAAACTTGATGCCCTTTGGGTCCCAATGATCCAGAAACATAATGCCCTTTAAACTGAGAGGGCAGCATAGGCTTTCACCGCCAGCTTTGTTATCAAACAGCAGAATCTGTGCCTTATGTGTGTAGATATGACAGAGTATGCAACTTGATTCTCGGAGTCAGTTAAATTGCAGAAACCCAATCAGCCATTTTAAACTGGGTAAGTAAACCCATAATCCGATAAGCCTAATGCTAACCCGATTCGGCCTGCACCATATTTCTGTAATCTTGAGAAGCATCAGAAATATACCCCTCTAGTCCTTGGCCAGACCACTCATCCTCGGATGAGCTATCACTGACTGCACTCGGAACTGCTGTTCCTCTATTGATCCGACGGACGGAAAACATGTTTTGGCTTTCCTACCCACAGAAGATGCATTATCTAGTTATTCATACATATCACTGATAATATAATCAGCAGCTAATGACTAGAGCTGAAACCACAGTCTCCCTTAGATGTGGGAATACGAGTTGACTGTCAACTCTTGACTAAGAGTCACCATGAATACTCAGCGTTTTCTTTCAGAGTGGAGATTAGTATAATGCAAGGCTGAATCCGGAATTACCTCGCAGTCCTTTGACTGAAACCACATGTCTAGGTCGCCAGAGTACACAACACAATTTCTTCGACCCACCACTCAATCAGGAAGGTGTACAAAAATGCTGGAGAAACTCAGCGGCTGCAGTAGCATCTATGGAGCGAAGGAAATAGGCACAGTTTCGGGCCGAAACCCTTCTTCAGACTCAATCAGGAATGCTGGTATTGAGAGCCTATGGATTATTATAAATACATTGTTAATCACAGCATGACCCTGCAGGTCAGATAAAGTTTTATTATATGCCAGACAAGCTTCTTGCTGGTATCTACCTGTCCCAGAGAGGATGGCAGTGATGATTCCAATGAACCAGGAACTCTACTAACTGAGGAGAAATAAAGCATATGTTGAGAAAAACTTCAACTACTTATTCTATTGAGGAGTCTGAAAACCTCAATCACAGTTGATGAAGCAGTGCTTCCCTGGTCACTATGACCCCTATGGCCAGCCAGTTCCATGATGGTCTGCCCTGATCCAGCGTAACCAAACTGTTCCTACTTGGAACCACAGAGGTTACTATGCAAGCCTTGCCAATGTCTCTACATCAACCTGATCTATCGCAGAGACAGTGAAAATGGCTAGATAGACCATGCTGGCAGTAAACCCAACCTGGGCCAACAGACTGCTCCATTACGGAGTTTACGGAGGTTAATAACGAGATCTTGCTTACCAGCATCTCTAACCCCAGCTTTTTACTCAAGATTCCAGTGTCTGCAGTCTCTTTTGTCTCCATCCACAATATGTTGCTTGTAAGATTGCACATAATCTGATTTAGACTCTACCCATCTCCATCACTCCGTTCATCCGAGTGGAAGGAAAATTGCAACCCTGAACCAGGAGCTGCTGCCTGACATGCCTTCATAATATGGAGCATTCTTTGTGTTATAATTTGGTTGGCAGACAGGAAGCAAAGAGTAGGAGTGTACGGGTCCTTTTAAGAATGGCAGGCAGTGGCGAGTGGAGTGCCGTAAGGCTCGGTGTTGGGGCCGCAACTGTTTACCATATATATTAATGATTTGGAATAGGGAATTAGGAGCAACACTAGCAAGTTTGCGGATGTTACAAAGCTGGGTGGCAGTGTGACCGAACAAAGTATATGGATAGCAAAGGTCTGGAGGGATATTTGCCAAACACAAGCAAATAAGACCAGTTTAGATGGGGCATCTTTGTCACTATGGACAGATTGCACTGAAGGGCCTCGTTTTCATGCTATATGACGGTCAGACTCTATAGTTTTGTAGACAATGTCCGTTCTGAGAATGCTTAACAGTAAACCACAAACCACAGAAAATGGCATTGTGTGCAACATGATATCAAATCAATGTAATAATATTGACAGGATATTGCACATTACATAAGAATTTGGTGTCACTACATTTCAATGTATGTTGGCTAAGACGTGATTCTGCATGCTTTGAGTTAATTTTCCTCATCCTCATAATCTAATTGATCCCATTACATCCAATCTTAATTGTATGCATTTCCTATATCTTCGTATCATAAATACTACACAATTTTGTCTCTGCAACTGACATCATTGGTGCAGCTGTTCTAAATTAATGAGATTTAACATTACCTTACTTACATTTTCACTAACATTGGCATTGTATGACGGAAAAGTTTGTACATCTAAAGAATTATTTAAACCGTTGCTACTTTTTCCAGATATTTCACACTCCCTTTGAACATCTATTTTACGTAAAATGTAAACAAACAATATTCACTTTTGCATTCCTTAAATTCTGTGCATAAGTTTAGCATTCTACTGAACGAATAGAATACAAATTTTCTCTCTGTTTTTCAGCAAAGTTATAGTTTGGCCATTCGAACAGAAAATATGATAAAGGACTTAGTGCGTAATCTTAGCAGTGGAAGTGAGGAGCTTCAAACTCATTGTGCCCGTGCCATTTTCAAGGTACAAGTATAAGATTAATTTTTAGCTTTGAAAATCTTTGAATATCTTTTCATAATATTTCTCAGGTGTTAAAATTATTGAGGTTTTCAAAGCACTATGAAAATGCTTTTATTTAAGTTAGTTTATTAGTTTAGTTTAGGATGCTTTGAATGTTGATAATATATAATGAAAAGTTATGAAAGTTTGTAAAGGTTTTAGGTTACTTTATAAGCCAGATATCTATGAATGACACCAAACTAAAAGTCCCAAACTTATGTGTGCTGATTTCCTCGAAGGCATATGAGGACTGTGCCTACTGTGCTGAGAAGGTGGGTTGATGGGGGGGAATTTTTTTTTTACATGGGATTGCTGATCTTTTGCACTCTCTAAATTGATTCTGCAGAAAACGCTTGCATTTGACATCCAGAGGCGTCTATGTAAGGAAAATTGTTCATTAAAATTTTTATTGCTTCAAGCTTTCAGGTGTTTGTTGTCCCAAGAGGGTAAAAAATAAATAAATAGATAGATTGTCCATCCCAGACCACAGCCCACGGGTACTTATTGTTTTCAAATTTGACTTTAAAAGATAAAGGCTCTGATTCCAAACCACACTATCAGGGGCTGTGAAGCAGTGCATTGAGAGCAGTGCGGTGAGAACACTAGAACTGTATTTATGGGAAACAGCCTCAATGATGAACTGCTGGTTTCATGACTGTAGGAGGGGTAGTTGGCACAGGATGAGAGGAAAAAGGGAACATTAGTGCAATGAGCGCTGCAAATTGCAGAGATGCTCTTTGATGAAATTTAAACCACTCTCACTATTAGGTGCTTAAAAATTCAGTGCATACATTTGGATAAGTTGATAGGAACTGCAGATGCTGGTTTACAAAAAAAAAGACACCGAGTGCTGGAGTAATTCAGCAGGTCAGGCACCTAACTGGAGAATACTGTATATCAAGGTGAAGTTTCATGTTGAAACCCTTTTTCAAACTCGTATAGCGATTGTTGCTTTTGAGACCCAAAGGCCTCTTTGCCTCATTTTCCAGGGAATGGTCGCACCTACATGCCGCAATTATTGTGTATTTTTTACTAGCATTCTTCCTGGTTTTTTTTACCAGCATTCTTTAAAAAAAACTAGCACATTAAAACTAACGATCGACAAGGATTAAGAACCTTTTAAAATGCCATTGAAAGACACAGTAGAATCAAGTGTGATACTGAGCAATACGATAAGGCTTATTTTGCATTCTTCAGAAAATTATCTGGTATTCTTGTTACTCCTAATTGTTGTAAATTAAACAGATTTGTTTCATTGAGCATACAGAGGAACCTGATGCAAACATGTTACCTATGCATACAATATATTATATTTCTAAAACTAAGAACAGAATCCTTGTAGGTAGAGTTAAAAAACTGCAAGGGTAAAACGACCCTGATGGGAGATGTATATAGCACTCCAAGCAGTAGCCAAAGTGTAGGGCGCCAATTACATCAGGAGATAGAAAAGTATTCTAAGAAAACAGTGTTACAGTTGTCATAGGGGATTTCAATATGCTGGCAGAATGGGGAAAATCAGGTTGGTACTGAATCCCAAGAGTAGGCATTTGTAGAATGCCTATGAGATGGCTTTTTAGAGCAGCTCGTGGGGGGAAAGCAATTCTGGATTTGGTGTAGTGTAATGGGCAGGCAACCAGAAAATGGTTCTCTCTACTCTCTAGTGGAAGGTGATTAGAGAGTGGAAGATGAAGGGACCTCTAGGAGGCAGAGATCACAACATGATAGAATTCAACCTGTAGTTTAACAGGGAGAAACCAAAATCAGATATATCTGTATTACTAAGAGAGGCAAGCGTAGACACTGGTTCATTGGAAAATGACACTGCAGAAGTTGGAATGAGAAATAAGGAAAAGGCTGACAAACTAAATAATCTTTTTGCATCAGGGTACTTGGGAGCACATCATAAAATAGACCAATGTCAGCATGGTTTTGTTAAGGGGACATTTTGCCTGACAAATAGGTTGGAATTCTTTGAGGAAGTAAATCGCAGGATAGACAAAGGAGGTTCAGTGGATGTGGTTTACCTTGATTTTCAGAAGGCCTTCAATAAGATGCCACATGTGAGGCTGCTAAGCAAGATAGCAACCCATGATACGAGGGGCATGGTACAAGCATGGAGAGAAGATTGGCAGAGTAGCAGATGCCAAAGAGTGGGAAACGGGCATTTTCTGGTTGACTGCTGGTGTTCCACAGGGGTCGGTGTTAGTTTTCATGTTGTATGTTAATGATATGGATGATGGAATTGATGGCTCATGGCCAGGTTTGCGGGTGATACACAGATGGGTGAAGGGGCAGGTAGTGGTAAGGTAGCAGAATGTCTGCAGAAGGACTTGGACAGGTTGGGAGAGTGGGCAAAGAAGTGGCAAGGGGGATACAGTGTAGTAGAATGTAGGGTCATGCACTCTGGTAGAAGGAATAAAGGTATGGGCTATTTTCTAAACGTGGAAGGATTCAGAAATCTGAGGCATAGTGTGCTGGTGGAGAGGGCCCCAGAAGAGGTTTATGTTAATGATCCTGGGGATAATTGGGTTAACGTATGAAGAAAGACTGGATAGACTCGGCTTGTACTCGCTAGAATTTAGAAGATTGAGGGGGGATCTTATAGAAACATACAAAATTCTTAAGGGGTTGGACAGGCTAGATGCAGGAAGATTGTTCCCGATGTTGGGGAAGTCCAGAACAAGGGGTCACAGTTTAAGGATAGGGGGGAATTCTTTTAGGACCGAGATGAGAAAAACATTTTTCACAGAGAGAGTGGTGAATCTCTGGAATTCTCTGCCACAGAAGGTAGTTGAGGCCAGTTCATTGGCTATATTTAAGAGGGAGTTAGATGTGGCCCTTGTGGCTAAAGGGATCAGGGGGTATGGAGAGAAGGCAGGTACAGGATACTGAGTTGGATGATCAGCCATGATCATATTGAATGGCGGTGCAGACTCGAAGGGCCGAATGGCCTACTCCTGCACCTATTTTCTATGTTTCCATGTTAAGAGCGTTTGATGGCTTTGGACCTGTATTCGCTGGAGTTTAGAAGGATGAGGGGGATCTCATTGAAACCAACTAAATAATGAAAGGCCTAGATAAATTGGATGTGGAAAGGATGTTTCTAGTAGTGGGGGAATCTAGGACCAGAAGATGCAGCCTCAGAATAAAAGGGCATACGTTTAGAATGGAGATGAGGAGGAAATTCTTTAGCCAGAAGGTGTTGAATCTATGGAATTCCTTGCCATAGACTATTGTGGAGGCCAAGTCATTGGGTATTTTTAAAGTGGAGATTGAAAAAGTTCTTTATAGTAAGGGTGTCAAAGGTTATGAGGATAAGGTATGAGAATGTTGAGAGGGAAAAATTGATCAGCTATCATCGAATGGCCGAGCAGACTCAAGGGCCTAATTCTACTCCTATATCTTATGATGATCTTATGATCATACAAGATCCTGACATGTCTTGATTGAATGGGATTTGATGAGAGGTTCCAGATCTAGCGATTATTGTCTTAAAATAAGGTTTAAGGCTGCACCATTGGGCAGCACAGTGGTGGGGTGAGAGAGCTGCTGCTTCACAGCTGGACATTCAATCCTAACTATGGGTGCTGTCGGTGGTGACTTTCTACCTTCCCCCTGTGATTGCGTGGGTTTTCACCGGTTTCCTCCCAAATTTTTTAAATGTGCAGGTTTGTAGGTTAATTATGTGAGGTAAGGGAAACAAGTAGAGTAGCTATGGAAACTATGAGATTTAAAGAAGAGGAAGTACTGACACTTTTGAGAAATATAAAAGTGGATAAGTCTCCAGGTCCAGACAGGATATTCCCTAGGACATTGAGGGAAGTTAGTGTAGAAATAGCAGGGGCTATGACAGAAATATTTCAAATGTCATTAGAAACGGGAATGGTACCAGAGGATTGGCGTACTGCGCATGTTGTTCCATTGTTTAAAAAGGGGTCTAAGAGTAAACCTAGCAATTATAGACCTGTTAGTTTGATGTCAGTGGTGGGCAAATTAATGGAAAGGATACTTAGAGATAATATATATAAGCATCTGGATAAACAGGGTCTGATTAGGAACAATCAACATGGATTTGTGCCTGGAAGGTCATGTTTGACTAATCATCTTGAATTTTTTGAAGAGGTTACTTGGGTAATTGATGAGGGTAAAGCAGTGGATGTTCTATATATGGACTTCAGTAAGGCCTTTGACAAGGTTCCTCACGGAAGGTTGGTTAAGAAGGTTCAAATGTTGGGTATTAATGGTGGAGTAGCAAGATGGATTCAACAGTGGCTGAATGGGAGATGCCAGAGAGTAATGGTGGATGGTAGTTTGTCAGGTTGGAGGCCAGTGACTAATGGGGTGCCACAGGGATCTGTGTTGGGTCCACTGTTGTTTGTCATGTACATCAATGATCTGGATGATGGTGTGGTAAATTGGATTAGTAAGTATGCAGATGATACTAAGATAGGTGGGGTTGTGGATAATGAAGTAGATTTTCAAAGTCTACAGAGAGATTTATGCCAGTTGGAAGAGTGGGCTGAAAGATGGCAGATGGAGTTTAATGCTGATAAGTATGAGGTGCTACATCTTGGCAGGACAAATCAAAATAGGACGTACATGGTAAATGGTAGGGAATTGAAGAATGCAGGTGAACAGAGGGATCTGGGAATAACTGTGCACAGTTCCCTGAAAGTGGAATCTCATGTAGATAGGGTGGTAAAGAAAGCTTTTGGTGTGCTGGCCTTTATAAATCAGAGCATTGAGTATAGAAGTTGGGATGTAATCTTAAAATTATACAAGGCATTGGTGAGGCCAATTCTGGAGTATGGTGTACAATTTTGGTCGCCTAATTATAGAAAGGATGTCAACAAAATAGAGAGAGTACAGAGGAGATTTACTAGAATGTTGCCTGGGTTTCAGCAACTAAGTTACAGAGAAAGGTTGAACAAGTTAGGGCTTTATTCTTTGGAGCGCAGAAGGTTAAGGGGGGACTTGATAGAGGTCTTTAAAATAATGAGAGGGATAGACAGAGTTGACGTGGATAAGCTTTTCCCACTGAGAGTGGGGAAGATTCAAACAAGGGGACATGACTTGAGAATTAAGGGACAGAAGTTTAGGGGTAACATAAGGGGGAACTTCTTTGGTGATGAAACAAACTACAGAGCGGAGGTTCAGAACCTGGCGGACTGGTGCGCCAATAACAACTTGGCACTAAACACCTCCAAGACCAAGGAGCTGATTATTGACTTCAGGAGGTCCCATTCTGGAGAATACGCCCCAATCTCCATTTACGGGGAAAGTGTGGAGAGAGTGTCCAGCTTTAAGTTTCTGGGCACTCACATTTCAGAAGACCTCACATGGTCCACAAACACCACCGCGCTGGTCAAGAAGGCACAGCAACGGCTGTTCTTCCTGAGGACATTAAAAAAGACTGGTCTGCCCCAACAGCTGCTGACAACGTTCTACCGCTGCACCACAGAGAGCATACTAACGTATGGCATCTCTGTGTGGTATCTCAGCTGCACGGAGGCGGAGAGGAGAGCTCTTCAGCGCGTCGTCAACAGAGCGCAGCGGATCATCGGGACAGAGCTACCAGATTTGGAGGGCATCTACCACACGCGGTGCCTCAGGAAGGCCCTCAGCATCCATAAGGACTCATCACACCCCTGCCACGGTCTGTTTCAACTACTTCCCTCCGGCAGACGTTACAAGGCCTTCTACGCCCGAACCTCTAGACTCAGGAACAGTTTTATCCCAAGAGCTATAGTGGCTCTGAACCGGCCCTAATGAGTGCCCCCCCACCCACCCCCTTTGGACAGTCTCCCTCAGATGGTCACGTCAATCAATTCAGCTTGTTTATTTATGTATTGTATTTATTTACCTTTCTTGTACATCAGTGGAGCTGCATACTAAATCTCGTTGCACTGACATGCAATGAACATAAGATATATTATTATATTATTATTATTTACTCAGAGAGTGGTGGCTGTGTGGAATGAGCTTCCAGTGAAGGTGGTGGAGGCAGGTTCGTTTTTATCATTTAAAAATAAATTGGATAGTTATATGGACGGGAAAGGAATGGAGGGTTATGGTCTGAGCGCAGGTATATGGGACTAGGGGAGAATACGTGTTCGGCACGGACTAGAAGGGTCGAGATGGCCTGTTTCCGTGCTGTAATTGTTATATGGTTATATGGTTAATTAGCTTCTGTAAATTGCCCCGAGTTTGTAGGATGCAAAATTGAGATAACATAAAATTAGTCTACAGGTCATCGTTGGTCGGCGTGGACTCAGTGGGCCATAGGGCCTGTTTCCATGTTATATCTCTAAACGAAACTAAACTAAGATGAAATAAGATAACTAAGTTTGGAAGTCTCTGCCTCAAAGGCTTGTGGAAACAGATTCTTCTTTGAGTCTGAAGAAGGGTCTCGACCCGAAACGTTGCCTATTTCCTTCGCTCTATAGATGCTGCCTCACCCGCTGAGTTTCTGCAGCATTTTTGTCTACCTTCTTTGAGCCAGATTCTTTTGACTTTAGGCTTCCGAGATACAGTGCGGAAACAGACCCTTCGGCCCATCAAGGCCACAACTGATCACCCCATACACTAGCACTATCCTACACCTAGCGACAATTTGCATAAGCCAAGTAACTTACAAACCTTTATGTCTTTGGAAAGTGGGAGGAAACCGGAGCACCTGGAGAAAACCGGTCACAGAGGGAACGTACATACTTCATACAGACAGCACCCGTAGTCGCGATCGAACCCAGGTCTCTAGCAAATGGCAGAAGAAATACAAAATGCATGCTGGCTGGAGATTAGTATGCTTTTCATTATAGTGAAAGTTAACTTTGTAAACTGGGGACATCTACCGAAGGAGTGAGTTGAGAAATTCATTAATTGAATAATCATAAATTGAGCAAACCTATCTTTCTTTATTTAGCAAGGGAAACACCATTATCAAACAGTTTTAAAAAGATAACATTCATAAACAGTTTATGAATGTTCAACAGTATTGAACATGTTTTTACTATGGATCTATTTTATTTCCTATTCTCTGTTTCATCATCTGCTTTCCTTTCCTAGTGTGCAGAGGATGAAGAAACTCGTAATCTTGTTCGTGCTCATAATGGACTAGGACCACTGGTCAAACTCTTCAGCAAGACTGACAATAAAGAGCTGTTAGCAGCTGCCACGGGAGCTGTCTGGAAATGTGCCATAAGTATGGAGAATGTCAACAGGTATTAATCAATGGTAGATAAAAATGCTGGAGAAACTCAGCGGGCGAGGCAGCATTTATGGAGCAAAGGAATAGGTGACGTTTCGGGTCGAGACCCTTCTTCAGACTCAATGATGACTGAGAAGTTTTGATCCCAGACTGACTTTATTTCTTTTAAATAAATCTGATCTGACTATAGCAACTACTTACGGGTTATTAATTTCAAATGAAATTTTAAAATGCAATTATTAACCATTGCATTAATAAGGTATTCAATTCGTGATTTTATTCGTTCTCATATGGTTTATCATTTTATGTGTCATTTTGGTAAATACCTGGGGGCTAAAGGGCAAGTTTCCATGCTGTATCTTTCAATCAATCAATTAATTAATCAATCAATAAATCAATCAATATGTTGTTTGTACACACAAGTTTTCAGATAGATTTATGTATATTTCTAAAATATTTTATAAATACCTATCAGATATTAATATTTTTCTTGAAGGTTTAAAAGTTTAAAAATCGTTGAAACATTGATTCGTCTGCTGGTTGGCCAACCCGAGGAAGTCCAAATCAATGTCGTCGGAGCATTGGGACAATGTGCACGAGACCGGACTATTCGTGCTACTATCAGAAGATCTGAGGGAATCGAACCACTGGTTAATCTTCTAACTGGAACGAATAATGCTCTCCTAGTAAATGTTACTAAAGCAGTGGGAGAATGTGCTGTTGATCCTGAAAATATGGCGTAAGTAGTTTTTTTATACTTTTGCTTTAGTTGTGGAATATATAATTTCTTGTCAAAATACTCTTTGCCTCTATACCTTCAAGAAACAACCCAAGTGAAGGGCCAGTCCCACTGTACGAGGTAATTCAAGAGTTCTGCTGAGTTTCCCCTGATTCGAACTCAGAGAATTACGGTAATAGCCGTTCTTAGGTACTCGGGGCTCTCGTGGACATTTTTCACAGTGCTGAACAAACTTCACGTGTTACCGCGTTTCCTGAGTACCTGCCGTTAGCATTACGAGCCGCTACGAGACATCCACGAGCTCCGACGTAGCCGCTATGTACATTCTACGTACTTACCACGAGTTTGATTTTTTTTTAACTCAGGAGAGCTCTTGAATTACCACATACAGTGGGACAGGCCATTGACTCTTAGGTAAGGCAGAGATTGCATTAAAGGAAATGTAAGTGTTGGAATAGGTAATAGTTAATATTTATGATCTGGGATAGTTTTGATGAGTTGTATGTCATAGGATATTGAATTGTATATTAAATAGCAAAATACCTAGACAATATTAACAATAGACAATAGGTGCAGGAGTAGGCCATTCAGCCCTTCAAGCCAGCACTGCCATTCAATGTGATCATGGCTGATCATTCCCAATCAGTACCCCGTTCCTGCCTTCTCCCCATATCCCCTGACTCCGCTAGTTTTAAGAGCCCTATCTAGCTCTCTCTTGAAAGCATCCAGAGAACCCGCCTCCACCACCCTCTGAGACAGAGAATCACAGATTCACCACTCTCTGTGAGAAAAAGTATTTCCTCGTCTCTGTTCTAAATGGCTTACTCCTTATTCTTAACTCTAGAAAATAGGGTTTTGTTTATTTGCAGATGACTCCTTTAACATTGATAGCAAAAGGAATATTGGTGGGAACAGAGTGGAGAGCTATTCTTCTTCTGGTCTCAATGCTTAGCAACCCGCTTTATTTCAGCCTGCGGATTCAATAGCCAGCAAATAGATGGCAAGTGTTGTGCATAGCCTGCCATAAAAAACTTTTACTACTTTCTTCATTCTGTCACTTCTTTCTGCATCTTTTACGTTAGAAGATTGCCAGATTAATTTACTTCCATTTGGCTTTTCAACAACCACAGAATTGCAGAGTGGCTGGGAAAAGATGGATTGGACAAAGAACACTATACTTTTCCTATTGTTTCTTCTCCCTCAGTTCTCATTTCGCATCCACTCCCCTCACTTTCTCTCCAATATGGTTGCACCTGCCCATCATAACACCTCCCCCCTCCCGGCACTCCTCATTTGGTCCTACCTACATACCAGCCTCTGTCTCACCCTTTCCCAATACTGCTATAACTGATAGCCTTTCCACTTCCCTATCAGTCCTGAAGCAGGGTTTGAGCCAAAACATCAGCTCACACCTTTTGCCTTCACAGATGCTGCTTGACCTATTGGGTTTAGTTTAGTTTACTTTAAAGATACAGCCCTTTGGCCCACCGAGTCCACGCCGACCAGCGATCTCCTGCACATTAACACTATCCTACACGCATTAGGGACAATTTTACACATACACCAAGCCAATTAACCTACAAACCTGAGTAAGAAAGAAATGCAGATTCTGGTTTAAATCGAAGGTAGACACAAAATGCTGGAGTAACTCAACGGGTGAGGCAGCATCTCTGGAGAGGAATGGGTGGTTTGGAGACGCGAAACATCGCCCATTCCTCTCCAGAGATGATGCCTCACCCACTGAGTTACTCCAGCATTTTGTGTCAACCTGTACATCTTTGGAGTGTGGGAGGAAACCGAAGATCTTAGAGAAAACCCATGCGGTCACGGGAAGAAGGTATAAACCCCGCACAGACAGCACCCGTAGTCGGGATCGAACCCGGGACTCTGGCGCTGCAAGCGCTATAAGGCAGCAACTTTACCGCTGCGCCACCATGCCGCAAGCTGGTTCATCCAGCTTTTTGCTTATTTTGGCTTGGACAAGGAGATTCATCCCAGGCTTTCTCTCCACAGATTGTACCTGGCTTGTTGAATGTTTTCCAGCATTTCGTGTTTTCATTTCCTATTTCAGATTTCTAGCATCGGAAGTTTTTGAGTTTCACTTTCTGTAATTGCACTGCAAGATCCTTTGCTTACCAAACATAAAGAAAATGTGTTTAAAAGTATTTAATGTTTAAATAGTTCCTTACAGAATTACAGACTTCAAATCTCCCAGAGCAGTGCATCTGACATAAAAGAGATGGAAACACAATAACAAGCCTCACTGCCATTTTTATGATCCTTAATTGACCACACAGGCTATAAAATAAATCAGTCTTGTAGTCCATTGCACAAGTGAATAATCTCATGTTTCCAATCAGCTAAGTTGTATAAATGATTTATATGAATGATTTATATGTGATTTATAAGCATTAATATTATTCCATATACTGTATATGGTTTGATTGTCAGGTAACAAAGTATTCCCTGTATAATATCTCAATCAGACTGTCCTTATTAAGTGAATTACTCAGCTGAAAGGAAATTAGCAGAAATTCATTCGTTTATTTCATACTCTCTTTTTCATGATCTCACATTTCCCTTTGTAATGATAATGAAGTTTTATCCTGTGACAAAATTACATCTTTCGACTTCATGTTATGAGGCCCTATTTTCCCTGCAGAACAAGTTGGAGAATCAGTCAAGTATGACTGTCATATTTTGCCATAATTTTTTTACATGTTTTGAAAGCTGCCACAAACTTAATTTCTACAATAATAAAACACCATAGAAATTATACACAAACATTGCTTAACATTGAAATCATTGAAAGCACTTTCAAAAATATGCTCATAAATATGTAGACACATAATCAAAGGAAACCCAGGCAAGTGCAGAACATCAGCATGTGGAGTGTTGGAGGAGAAGGTAGAGGTTAAATAAGTCTAATTGCAAAAGCAGGAAGGCCAAGTAATGAACGTGGCAGGAATAATATTCGGAAGTGTACTTATTTTAGTGCAAGGAGCTCGACATGTAAGTCAGATAAGTCAAACCTTGGGTTAGTACATGGATCTACAATGTTGTAATCATTACAGAAACTTCATTGATACAAGGGCATTAAGAAAGGACATCTTGGATGGTTCATACAATGAAGCCATGTAGGTAGAACTCAGAATTAGAAAGGGGCAATCACTATGATGGAGTTGTAATATCCTTGTTACAAATCTAAAAATTTAGTATAATTTTAACTAAAGCTTTGGACAACACTTAATTCATTAGGTATTTTTATTATAAAGTGTGCTTGACTTGACTTGACCTGCACATCTGTATTTTTGTACTTTGATATTCAGACCCTTTACACTACTGCTATATATGATTTTGATATTTTTAGAAAATAGTTTAGTACAACGCAACACTTCTATTTCAAACCATGTTGTATCTGTCAACCATGTGGATTCTAAAAGAATTATGCTGCATAACTACTGCAGCCCCATTCCAGTACAAGGGGTGTACCTGCAGTAGCAATGCTGACACTTTATGCTTGGACATTTTCCCGAGGAGCCAGTGGTCGGATAGGTAGCATCAATAAACCCAGGACATATTGCTATATAACAAGAGAATCTGATGTACTATTCTGAAGAGGGAGAAATTACTTCCCTTTTTTCTGATGTGAATGAATAGAAATCTCTTTATTTTATAACTGACCAAGGAATCATTAATACCATCCATTTAGCTCTTCGGCTTCTGCAACTGAATTATATTTTATCAGTGTTTATCTTGAGTGTGGCCATCTACAGCAAACATTGAAAGTAAATACTTTTCTTCAATAACATCATGATGTGGTTTTTCTCCTACAGCTATTCACAAACACATTAGGCTTATTTGCAGATGTCCAGAAAGTTAAGTGGTAGCTTTCTAAGGTATGCTTGCTTCAATGGGGCACTTATTCATTGAAGCATTAAAGCAAAAAATGCTGGCAATATTCACCAGATCAGGAAACACATGTAGAAAGAGAAAAACAAAATTAACATTTAATGCAATAACTTTTCATCAGAGTGGAGTTATGCTCATGATCATTGCTGATTTCTAATAAGTTTACTGTTGCCCAATGTGTTCATTTTTAAATCCTTGTCATTTGAAAATACCTCCGTAAACTAGGATCTCGTCCAGTGGTCTCTGATGTTGGATATTTCTTCATATCACCATTCATTTAAATCTCACTCATAAAATGGAGTCAATAGTACATTTTGCTATTGTGACAATTCAAACAGTGCATATGCAATAAAGATTCTTCATTTCATTTTTGGCATTTTCTCTTAGTAAACTTTATATTAATTTGAAACTGTGTTAAAAATAAATCATATCTGGAGACAAATGAAATAATGTTCTGCTGGGTGGGGGAGTGGTGTGGTGTGCGTGATGGAGGGGTGAGGGACGGGGGGTAGGGAGGAGGGGTGGGGGAGGGGGTGTGCGGGGAGGGTGTGTGCAGGGAGGGGGTGTGCGGGGAGGGGGTGTGGGGGAGGGGTGTGTGTGGAGGAGGGGTGTGTGTGGAGGAGGGGTGTGTGTGGGGAAGGGGGGGATGTGGGGGAGCGGGGGTTGGGGGTTTGTGGGGGAGGGGGTGTGTGTGGGTGAGGGGGGTGGGGGATGTGGGGGTGGGGTGGGGGGGTGTCGGGGAGGGGGGTGTGGGGGAAGGGGTATATGTGGAGGGGGATGTGGGGGAAGGGTGTGTGTGGGGGAAGGGGGGGTTGTGGGGGTTGGGGAGGGTGTGTATGTGGGAGGGGGGTGGGAGAGTGGGAAGAGGAGTGAGGGAGGGGGGGTGAGGAAGGGAGGAGGGGGGTTTGTGGGCTCAGCGTCTCCCGGCCTCGGCTTCGACCGCACTCAATGGCTCCCGGACCCGGCGCCTGTCGTACTCAGCAGCTCCCAGCCTCGGCTGCACTCATCGGCTACCGGCTCGTCATGGTGGTCGCCGCCCCTCCCGCCAGCGAATACAGCCGCGGCCCGCACTCTGCTCACTCCGCTCCTTCAGCTTTATTCTCACCGCTGGTTATTGACAGTGGGTTGCCATCCCAGCAATTGACAGTCGAATAACTTTTGTAATATTTCACCAATCGGTATAAAACCTGATGCACTTGCAGCACAGGAGAATGGCGAGTAAGGTGGCGAAAAATCGGAGCGCTATTGGGTACCGTTTCTGCGCAAATTTAAAAACAACGCAAACCGGAAGAGGACAATATGAGAGTTTTATGTATATAATCTTATCTTATATTACTAAAAGTTTGATCTTGACCGCTTTTGGCCCACTGTGCTGCGATTTCCGAGAGAACGCCGCCACCTACGGCCGTCATTTTTGGCCACCTCGCTCAGAGCCCCCCTCCGCCTTCCGTGACCGGAGGATTTTTCCCATCGATGAAAATCAGAGAGATATTAACGTTTTCTTTTAAATTGCCATTCTCTCTGCTGCCCCCGCTGGCGGCAGGGGGAGGGACTATAAAACCCGGAAGTGTAGTCCCTCACTCAGTCTCTGCCAGACTCAGGAAGCGAGAGGGTCACGGCTCTCTGAGCTGCGAATAACACTGAACTCTACCCCACGGTGAGTCCTGTCGATGCGGCTGTAAAGTGCCTGCTGCCCAATTGTTTGCCTCACCTTTTTAACAAAGTTTGTGTACACAAAATGAATTTTGGTTGTCAGGTGGCTGCAGCCCAATTGTTTGCCTCGCCTTTTTAACAAGTTTGTGTTCACAAAAAGAATTTTGGTTGTCAGGTGGTTGCAGCCCAATTGTTTGCCTCGCCTTTTTTTAACAAGTTTGTGTTCGCAAAATGAATTTTGTTTGTCAGGTGGCTGCAGCCCAATTGTTTGCCTCGCCTTTTTAAAAAGTTTGTGTTCACAAAATGAATTTTGGTTGTCAGGTGGCTGCAGCCCAATTGTTTGCCTCGCCTTTACAAAAGGTTTGTGTTCACAAAATGAATTTTGGTTGTCAGGTGGCTGCAGCCCAATTGTTTGCCTCGCCTTTTTAAAAAGTTTATGTTCACAAAATAAATTTTGGTTGTCAGGTGGCTGCAGCCAATTGTTTGCCTTGCCTTGTTAAAATGTTTGTGTTCAAAAAATGAATTTTGGTTGTCAGGTGGCTGCAGCCCAATTGTTTGCCTCGCCTTTTTAAAAAGTTTGTGTTCACAAAATGAATTTTGGTTGTCAGGTGGCTGCAGCCCAATTGTTTGCCTCGCCTTTTTTAACAAGTTTGTGTTCACAAAATGAATTTCAGTTGTCTTTACTAGCTTTCTGGAAACCAGTACCTTCGTCCCGCAACACCTATACTAGGGCAACAGAAAGCCCCCCCCCCCTTCCCCCACTGGCGAGCAATATTGGAATTGGTGGAGAGGTGGAATATTGCGTTGGTGACCAGCTCTCTCGTGTGATGCTGGGACCCAACGGGTCCCACTTAGTCTAGTATATATTTAAAAACAATGCAAACTGGAAGAGGACAAGATGGAGTTTTATGTATATAATATAGATTTTACGATTTTGTCAGGGGAATGTAAATAAAATGGTTTTGATTTTTTGAAAAATTGAATCAACTCCTTGAAGTAGCATGTAGGTTGATTTTCTTTTGAAATTCGTTTTTACGGCTGAAAATTCAATAATAAAATGGACCCTTCAAAATATTTTTGAATATTTTATATACAAACTAAGCATATGGGTTCATTTCAGAACAATGTGGCCACTAACTACAAGAACAGAGGTGTTATAATCGTCGAATCATGCAGCATGGAGACGTATCCTTGGTCTATCTCATCCTTGCCAACAAAGAACCCCCAAGCTAATCCCGTTTGACCATGTTTTACTCATATCCCTCTAAACCTTTCCTTTCGGTTGTACCTGTCCAAATGGAGAAGGTGGGAATGGAAGGGTTACTTGAAATTAGAGAAATCAATTCTCATACCGCTGGGTTGTAAGCTGCCCAAGCAAAATATGAGGTACTGTTCCTTCAATTTGCATTTGATCCTCACTATGACAGTGGAGGAGGCCCAGGACAGAAAGGTCAGTATGGGAAGGTGGTTAGCGAAATGATCGTCCTGTCTGCGCTTGGTCTTGGCGATATATAGGAGTCCACACCTAGAACACCAGATATGTTCACATGTCATCTCCCAAGTATCATATTGGACACCCACTACATTTGCTCTCAAACCTCCTTCCTTACCTCCTGCCTAATGATATTGCAATCTTCCTTGCCTCAGTAAAGTACCTTTGCCCAACATCCATGCCTGCCTGTCTCTATTCAAAACAATCTTAAAACTTCATAGGAGCAGAATTAGGCCATTCAGACCATCAAGTCTACTTTGCCATTCTTTCCGTCTTAACCACATTCTCCACCCTTCTCCCCTTTGACACCCTTATTAATCAACAACCTGTCAATTTCCGCTTTAAAAATCCCCAGCAGTTTGGTCTCCACAGCTGTCTATAGCAATGAATTCCACAAATTAAAGAAATTCCTCCTCATCTTCTTTCTAAGGGCACCTCCTTTAATTTTGAGGTTGTGCCCTCTGGTCCTAGACTTTCCCGCTAATGGAATCAGCCTCCTTGCATCCACTCTATCAGGCTTTTCATTATTTAGTAAGTTTCAATGATTTCCCCCCCCCCCCCCCCCCCCATCCTTCTAAACTTCATCATACGTGTATCCAATCATCTCTGGAATCATTCTCGTAAACCTTCTCTGGATCCTCTCCAACGCCAGCACATCCCTCCTCAGATATGTGGCCCAAGCCTGCTCACAATACTCCAAATGCAGTCTGACCAGTGCCTTATAAAGCCTCGACATTACATCCCTGCTTTAAGATTCTAATTCTTATGGAGTTCTGATCACTATCTCTAAAATACTCTTCCACCGTAACACCAGTCACATGGCCAGACTCGTTTCCCAATACAGTCCTTGAGTCGGACTATCCACATGCTGTTTCATGAAATGTTCTTGGATACACCTAACAAATTCTGCCCTGTCTAATCCGCTTGCACTGAGTATGTTGCAGTTGGTATTGGGGAAGTTAAAGTCACCCTACACATCAACCCTATGGTTCTTGCATCCTTCCGTAATCTGTCTACAAATCTGATCCTCTATCTCCTGCTGGCTATTAGTTGGCCTGTAATATAATCTCATTGGAGTGTTTGTTCCTTTCTTATTTTTTAGATCAACCGATAATGCCTCTGTAGACATACACTCCAGTGAGTCCTCTCTGAGTACCGCCGTGACATTCTCCCTGATTAGTAAAGCAACTCCTCCACCTTTTACCCCCCTCTCCATCTCGTCTGAAACATCGAAACTCGGGAACGTTGAGCTGCCTGTCATGTCCCTCCGGCAACCACACAAGCTCTCTGCTCAAACAGTGGGAAATTTTTCTACTCATTGGCAGACACCTCCCGGGAGACCGTGGAGAAGCCAGGCGGCGAAGCCTGCTTGGGACAATGGAGCCTTATGGTGGCGGCGGGGCCTCGGCGGCAGCATTGGAGCCTCAGCGGCTGTGTTGGAACTTCAGCGGCAGTGTTAGAGCTTCGGCAGCGGCGGTGGAGCCTCGGCTGCAGCGTTGGAGCCTGAGCGGCGGTGATGGAGCCTTGGCGGCAGTGGTGAGCCTATGCAGGGGTGGTGGGCCTCGGCAGCAATGAGCCTCGGCAGTGGAATTGGAGCCTCAGTGGCGGCATTGGAACCTCGGCGGTGGCATTGGAGCCTAAGCGGAGGCGGTGGGCCTCGGCGGCAGCGTTAGAGCTTCACCTGCGGCGATCGAGCCTCGCGGGTCAGTGGAGCCTCGCGGGTCAGTTAGTTAACAACATGTCGAAGGACGTAACATCAGTTGTCAGAAACAAAAAGGAAGTGGCAATTTGGCCCCTGGAAAAATATAAAAACATGATTACGTGGAGCTAATCTGGTTTTATGCAAATGAAAAAATGTTTGACAAATATAGTGGGTCTCTTTTGAGGATGTGACTAGCAGAATATTGAAATGATTTAAAAAAAAGCCCTTGATATGGTACATAAAAACAAAGACATGATTTGTTTATGTGTAACATATAGTGTTGTGGAGTCATGCAGCATGGAAATAGGCCCTTCATTCTAACATGTCCATGTGGACCAAGTTGCCCCATCTACACTAGTCCTACCTGCCTGCAATTCTATCCCATATCCCTCTAAATATTAGCAGAAAAACTATGTCGTAATTGACAGTGAACAGAAAATAGGAATACACCAGTCATTTTCAGGTTGGAAGGTCAGCAAATGTAGCGGTCCAAGGATTATTATCATAAAATAGGAAATTAGGCTAAAATGCCAGTTTCCTGTCTTACAATTAACAAACCTTCAATCCAGCAGGAGCATTCGTGGTATCAAGCTGAGTCCCAACAGAATCTTCCTGCCCTTATATTTGTGGAATGCTTCAGCTACTGGTAATTCAGGCAGAGCTCACCTGAATAGGTGCACCCAGACTAGAGAAATTATTCAACCACATATAAACTTGTTATTTTTGATTCATCTGCACTTTTTGCACTTTTCAGACAACCTCTATAAGATTGTAATCGAGAGCTACTGTATTTTGGTTTGTCTGTGATTTATTTATATTTTTAAATATAATTTATCATGAGACATTGGCCCATAATCTCTTTGTCACTTAGAGAGAGGGAAGGCAGGTGTGGTCTAGGGTTTTCCTGATGAAATGCAACAATCTAGCCTGGTTTAACAGGATTATAACTATCTCAGTATTCATATAAGACTATCTTTCGAGGCACGTGTAAAGATCTGGAAGATTGATATCTTTGGATAATATATTGAAAGTTAATTGCCGTTCATGTTTTGTCATTTATGGAAGAAGAAAGCCAGGGAGTGGAGATCCTGCCAAACTTAATGGCACAACCTATTGATCTTTCAACCATGAACCTGGAGGTAGCATGGATCCATTCTACCTTCAGAAGAATATGCATAAGTGCATGCTGGTCAAAACAACATGCTTCCAATGGAGCGTAACTGGCAAGTTTGGACAACTCATCGGGCTTTGAGCGATCTGCCCCAATGTTAAATATAGGTTCCAATCATATTTAATCCAAATTTATGACAAATCCAAATTTATGACAAAACAAAATTTAGCACAAAACTAAACACAATTCTCTAAATACGGCCTCACCAATGTCTTATACGACTGCAACATGACCTCACAACTTCTATACTCAATGCTCTGACTGTTGAAGGTTGATAGAAAGGATATAGACAAGTTGTGAATGGGTAAGAGCCCTCTAGTTCTTGATTCCTCAACCTTGGTGAAAAAACTTTGTACATTCACCGTAACTGTGTCTGTTATGATTTAATATTTCTCCATAGACCACTCCCGCAGTCTCCAACGCTCCAAGGAATAAAGTCCTAGCCTGCCCAACCTCTCCTTATACCTCAGTCCTTGAATCCTCGCAGCATTCTCATAAATATTTTCTGCACTTTCCAGTTAACCATATAACCATATAACATATAACAATTACAGCACGGAAACAGGCCATCTCGACCCCTCTAGTCCGTGCCGAACACATAATCTCCCCTAGTCCCATATACCTGCGCTCAGACCATAACCCTCCATTCCTTTCCCATCCATATAACTATCCAATTTATTTTTAAATGATAAAAACGAACCTGCCTCCACCACCTTCACTGGAAGCTCATTCCACACAGCTACCACTCTCTGAGTAAAGAAGTTCCCCCTCATGTTACCCCTAAACTTCAGTCCCTTAATTCTCAAGTCATTATAGACAGTTATCTTTCCTATAGCAGACATTCAAAAATTGAACACAATATTTCAAGTGTGGCCTCACCAATTCAATTCAATTCAACTTTAATGTCATTGCACAAATACTGAGTATCGGTACAACGAAATGCAGTTTTGCGTCAGTCCGTAGTAGTGCAATATAGAAATAAAAAATAAAAAAAAGAGGATACAGAACAATAGAAAATGCAGAATAATTAAACAATGGGGACGGAGGGACCGGAGGAATCTATCGGCGGGACTCCGAGTTCAGCAATGCGACGGTATGATTGTAGAAGCTGTTCCTCATCCTACTGGTACGAGACCTGAGGCTCCTGTACCGCCTCCCTGATGGGAGGAGGGCAAACAGTCCATGATTGGGATGGGAGGGGTCTTTAATGATCTTCCCAGCTCGTTTCAGGCACCGTTTTCGGTGGAGGGCATCCATGGCAGGGAGCGGGGCGCCGATGATGTGCTGCGCGGTTTTCACCACCCGTTGTAGTGCCTTCCTGTCCGCAACAGTGCAGCTGCTGTACCATACCGTGAAGCAGGCGGTCAGGATGCTCTCGATGGTACACCTGTAGAAGTTGGTCAGGATCTGGGGGGACAGGTGGGCTTTCTTGAGCCTCCTCAGGAAGTAAAGGCGCTGCTGTGCCTTTTTGATCAGCTTGGAGGTGTTGAGGGACCAGGACAAATCCTCCGAGATGTGTACCCCGAGGAATTTGTAGCTGGAGACGCGCTCCACCTCAGTCCCGTTTATGTGGATGGGGGCATGTCTGCCCCCTCTGACCTTCCTGAACTCGACAATAATCGACCAACATCATGATATAACCATATAACAATTTACAGCACGGAAACAGGCCATCTCGACCCTTCTAGTCCGTGCCGAACACATCTCCCCTAGTAGTCCCATATACCTGCGCTCAGACCATAACCCTCCATTCCTTTCCCATCCATATAACTATCCAATTTATTTTTAAATGATAAAAATGAACCTGCCTCCACCACCTTCACTGGAAGCTCATTCCACACAGCTACCACTCTCTGAGTAAAGAAGTTCCCCCTCATGTTACCCCTAAACTTCAGTCCCTTAATTCTCAAGTCATGTCCCCTTGTTTGAATCTTCCCTACTCTCAGTGGGAAAAGCTTTTCTACGTCCACTCTGTCTATCCCTCTCATCATTTTAAAAACCTCTATCGTCCCCCCTTAACCTTCTGCGCTCCAAAGAATAAAGCCCTAACTTGTTCAACCTTTCTCTGTAACTTAGTTGCTGAAACCCAGGCAACATTCTAGTAAATCTCCTCTGTACTCTCTCTATTTTGTTGACATCCTTCCTATAATTAGGCGACCAAAATTGTACACCATACTCCAGAATTGGCCTCACCAATGCCTTGTACAATTTTAACATTACATCCCAACTTTTATACTGCAACATAACCTCAACTTCTTAACTCAATGCCCTTACTGATGAAGATCATTGGGCCTGTATCCTTGTTCACCATCCTGTCTACTGTGACATCACTTTCAGAAAACCTTGTTTGAGAACTCCTCGGTCCCTCTGTTCCATAACATGCCCAGGGTCCTATAATTCACCATGAAAGTTCCACCCTAGTTGAACTTCTCAAAAATCAACACCTCTATTTTTCTGCATTAAACACCATTTGCCAGTCCTCAGCCCATCTACACACCCCCCTCCAGCAACCCACAGCCGTCGCCTTACCTGGAGCCTGGACTCTGCACTGGGCCTGCAGCCTCCACGCTGCTTACTCCCACTCTCCTGGACTTAACTCCACTGGGTCCTAGCGCCCGTCTGCCCAGCCGTGCTAACCCCAGTGGCTGCTCCACTGACCCTCCCCATCCCCCCCCAACCATGTCACACCCGCTCTTCCCCACCCACATTACAGCCCTCTCTCCCCCCCACCCCCTGACCACCCACCACTCCTCCAACACCCACAACCCCCCCCCCCCACACATCGCCCCGTCCCCAGTCTACCCACCTGCCTTCCTCTGGCCCCAACTCCCACCCCTGCCGGGTGTTCACCATCCCCCCCGACCTCCCCCTCTCCCCCACCCAACAGTCTGTCCTCAGCAGAGGTCTTACCTTTGTCCCCCTCCGTCCCCATCCCAATGAGTTCCGTGCCCACCATGACTTGGAGCGCTTCTACCGTCGTCTCCGCCTCACAGCGCACTTCCATGGGAAGGAGTCCTCGCCCCCCAATGATGACCCCTTTTCCCGTCTCCAACGCACCCCCTCCTCGTGGAACCCCCCTCATAATGTCCCGGCTCTGGAACTCTTCATTCAGAACTGCCGCCGCGACGTCAACCGCCTCAACTTCTCCACTCCCCTGTCTCACTCTAATCTTTCCCCCTCTGAACGCACTGCCATCGAATCACTCCGCAAAAACCCAGATTGGGTCATCAAACCAGCCGACAAGGGAGGTGCCGTGGTAGTCTGGCGCGCCGATCTCTACAAAGCTGAGGCCACGCGCCAACTCTCGGACACCTCCTCCTACTTACCCTTGGACCATGACCCCACTGACGAGCACCAGGCCACCATTTCTAGCACCATCACCGACTTCATCAATTCCCATGCCCTACCTGACCAAGCCTCCAACCTCATCGTTCCCCAGCCCCGCACGGCCCGTTTTTACCTTCTCCCCAAAATCCACAAACCCGGCTGTCCCGGCAGACCCATTGTCTCTGCGTGTTCGTGTCCCACCGAACTCATCTCCACATACCTTGACTCCATCCTATCCCCCTTGGTCAAATCCCTCCCCACCTATGTTCTAGACACCTCAGACACTCTCCGACGCCTCCACGCATTCCACTCTCTGGGCCCTCACCCCCTCATCTTCACCATGGATGTCTGGTCACTCTACACCTCCATCCCCCACCAGGATGGCCTCGGAGCCCTCCGGTTCTTCCTCGACCAGAGGAGCAACCTATACCCAGCCACTGACACTCTCCTCCGCTTAGCGGAGTTGGTCCTCACCCTCAACAACTTTACATTTGACTCCTCCCATTTCCTCCAAACACAAGGCGTAGCTATGGGCACACGCATGGGCCCCAGCTACGCCTGCCTCTTTGTCGGGTACGTTGAACAATCCTTGTTCGAGACGTACCAGGGCCCCATCCCCGACCTCTACCTCCGTTACATTGACGACTGCTTTGGTGCCACCTCCTGCACCTACACACAACTGACTGACTTCATCCACTTCACCACCAACTTCCATCCGGCACTCCAATACACCTGGATGATTTCCGACACTTCCCTACCATTCCTTGACCTCACCATCTCCATCGCAGGGGACAGACTCCTGACCGACATACATTACAAACCCACTGACTCACATGGCTATCTGGACTACACGTCTTCCCACCCTGCCCCCTGTAAAGACTCCATCCCCTACTCCCAATTCCTCCGCCTACGCCGCATCTGTTCCCAGGATGAGACATTTCATACCAGGGCATCGGAAATGTCCTCGTTCTTCAGGGAACGGGGATTCCCCTCCGCCACCATAGATGAGGCTCACACCAGGGTCTCATCCATACCCCGTAACACTGCTCTCTCTCCCCATCCCCGCACACGCAACAAGGGCAGAGTCCCTCTGGTCCTCACCTTTCACCCCACCAGCCGGCAAATACAACACATAATCCTCCGCCATTTCCGCCACCTCCAACGTGACCCCACCACTCGCCACATCTTCCCATCTCCCCACATGTCTGCCTTCCGCAAAGACCGCTCCCTCCGCAACTCCCTCGTCAATTCTTCCCTTCCCTCCGCCACCACCCCCTCCCCGGGCACTTTCCGTTGCAACCGCAAGAAATGCAACACCTGTCCCTTCACCTCCCCCCTCGACTCCATTCAAGGTCCCAAGCAGTCGTTCCAGGTGCGACAAAGGTTCACCTGTATCTCCTCCAACCTCATCTACTGCATCCGCTGCTCTAGATGTCAGCTGATTTACATCGGTGAGACCAAGCGTAGGTTGGGCGATCGTTTCGCCGAACACCTCCGCTCAGTCCGCAATAACCTACCTGACCTCCCGGTGGCTCAGCACTTCAACTCCCCCTCCCATTCCCAATCCGACCTCTCTGTCCTGGGTCTCCTCCATTGCCAGAGTGAGCAACAGCGGAAATTGGAGCTCATATTCCGTCTGGGGACCTTGCGTCCTTATGGCATTAACATTGAATTCTCCCAATTTGGCTAGCCCTTGCTGTCTCCTCCCCTTCTTTAACCCTCCAGCTGTCTCCTCCCACCCTCCCATCCGCCCGCCCTCGGGCTCCTCCTCCTCCTCCCCTTTTCCTTCTTTTTTCCCCCCCCCCCCCACCACCCATCAGTCTGAAGAAGGGTTTCGGCCCGAAACGTCGCCTATTTCCTTCGCTCCATAGATGCTGCTGCACCCGCTGAGTTTCCCCAGCAATTTTGTGTACCTTACACAACTAATCCAGTCTTCATTGTAATTTTTAATAACTCTCTTCACTGTCTATGATACCACCTATATATAGTGTCATCTGAAAGCTTACTAACCCCATAGACACAAGGAAATGCAGATCCTAGTTTACAAAAAAAGACACAAGGTGCTGACCTGTTTACAAACCTATTGTGCGGCTGCAAGTAAGAATTTCATTGTTCAGTTTCGGTACATAGAATCAGAATCAGAATCAGAATCACACTTTATTCGCCAAGTATGTTTTGCAACATACGAGGAATTTCATTGGCCAGGTCAGTCATACAATAAAAAGCAACAGATCACTCAAAAACACATTTTAACATGAACATCCTCACTATGATGGAAGGCAAAATAAAGTTCAAGTCTCTTCCTTCTGTTCTTCCTCGGTCATGGGCCTCGAGCCCCCATTGACAGGATGATCTTGACTCCCGTAGCCAGCAGCGTTTGGGCCCTCCACGTCAAGGCGATCAGCTCCTGCATCAGGGGGGGATGTCAGCTCCCACACGTCGGGCGATCGAACCTCGCGCGGGGCTGGTGGAACCTCCCAACTAGCCTCACCCGAGACTGTGAGCCCTAGATGTTAATTCCGCGGTGGGAGCAATCCCAGACAAGGGATCAGCTCCGATGTTAAGTCCACGCCCCGCGGTGGGGCTCATGATAGTTCGAGGAGGCTTCCAGCTCCATCGATGGAACGCTGCAGAGTGCCCCGGAGAATATGATCCGAAAATTAATCACATCTCCGGGAAGGTAAGAGCTTGAAAAAAAGTTTCCCCTGATCCCCTACCCCCTCCCCCCATATAAAACAAACTGAAGAACATTAAAACAAACTTTTAACACACTAAAAAATGACAAAAAGAATGAAAAAACTAACAGACTGCCGGCAGGGCAGCCATCGCCCTGGCACCCCTGGTGGTCTATAGGACAATAAAACCACTCTTGACTTGACTTTCATGACTTGGGACCATTCTTCAGATTGATTGTGATGGGGAAGAGGTGAAAAAGCTCTAAGAGAGGAGGGGCAGGGCAACGTCTGGTGAGGTGGATAGAGGTGAGGGTTCTTTCATAGGCCGATAGTTAGGCAAAGGATAGAGATGAAATGGTAAAATGTGTGAGATAAAGATAGAAGAAGGGGGAATTGTGAAGTCAGAGGAAGGAATATAGGGGAAGAGGAGAAATGGGGTGAGTCCAGGTGGGGCACTGGTAAGAGGGTAGAAAAAATAATAATACAAAAGGGGGGCTGTTTGTAGATTAGTTAATAAAAAACAGGAGAATTCAATGCTTATATTGTTTGGGTGTCAGCTACCCAAGCAGAATATGGGGCGCTGTTCTTCCAGTTTGTGTGTGGACTCACTTTGGCAATGGAGGAGGCCAGGGTCAGAAAGGTTAGTATGGGAATTGGAAGGGGAGTTAAAATAGTTAGCAACCAGGTAATCCAGCAGGCCTGCCGTGAACATTCTCATCCAAACATCTCATATTGGTGACAAACAATAATTTTCATCGTTATATAGATAAGAATAGAATAGAATAGTTTCTTTATTGTCATTGTAACATGAACCATGTACAACGAAATTGTAAAATGTCAGCCAGTCAGTGCACCATTCAAACATTTCTAAAAGCTAACGATACAACGATACAAACGGCATTCACTAAAGGACACCACTGTTCATGAGTCACCAGTCCAAACATCACCCTCTGCTTCGAACAATCAAGTCAATACTTTTCCATTTAGCTAGCTCTCCCTAGATTATATGCAATCTAACCTTGCAGAATGATTTCCCTGTTCTATTTCCCTGTTCTCCAGGTGCGGCAGAGGTTCACCTGCACCTCCACCATCCTCATCTATTGCATCCGCTGCTCTAGGTGTCAGCTGCTCTACATCGTTGAGACCAAGCGTAAGCTTGCCGATCGCTACGCCCAACACCTCCGCTCAGTTCGCATTAATCTACCTAATCTCCCGGGGGCTCAGCACTTCAACTCCCCCTCCCATTCCGAATCCGACCTTTCTGTCCTGGGCCTCCTCCATGGCCAGAGTGAGGACCACCGTAAATTGGAGGAGTTGCACCTCATATTTCGCTTGGGAAGTTTATACTCCAGCGGTATGAACATTGACCTCTAATTTCAGGTAGTCCCTGCTTTCTCGTCCGCTTCCCAGCTCTCCCTCAGCCCATTGTCTCCGCCTCTTCCTTTCTTCTTCCCGCCCCCCCCCACCCTCACATCATTCTGAAGAAGGGTCTCCTGAAACGTCACCTATTCCTTCGCTCCATAGTTGCTGCCTCACCCGCTGAGTTTCTCCAGCATTTTTATCTCCCTTTTTTATGAACATTATTTGCATGTTTATCTGTGAGTTGCACGACCAAAATGGTTACTTGCATTGAAGCAATTTCACAATCCGGTCACACTGCCTGGTTACTACAGCTATCTGTCTGATGGACAGGTCTGCTTCCAAATGTAAGTGTTAGTAAGTTGCTAGTCTATCTCAATGAGCTCCACATAAAATCTCTCTTGATTGCTTAGGTATAGTTGTCAGCATCAACAGTTCTGTTGATGTGAATAGGATTAGCCTTTATGGGGCATTCCTTTCAAGTAGTTCAACAGTTCTATTCACAATTATGCTGAGTAGAAATGCCTCATTGAAGACACATCATAAGAGATACTTCAAACATTTATTCCATTGTAACACTTGAAACATTAAATCCAGCTACGGCAGTGAAAGATGATGGAAATGGAGACAGTAGAGGCACTGTACACATCAGAAAGACATCTGGATGTTTGTGGAGAAATGGAATCTAGTATATGGTAGGATCTCTGCCATCTGGAAAGTGATGATAATGTTTCATATGTACTCAAACATGCAAAGATAACATTTTATGAACAGTACTCCATTGTGAGGTGAAAACAATTGGACCACTGTATGACTTGGTCATTTATTTTGGTGTAGATACTCAATATAGAGTTTGTAAGTCAATTAGGAGAGTGAAAATCTCTTCCAATGTACTGAAACTGCACTTACTGCTGTATTTAATGATAAAATCCTATTAAGCTTTAAAACTTCATTTTTTTCTGCTCAAGACACCCAAGAGTAATAAATGGCAGGTTTACCGGCTGGTTCTAATTTACAACTGTGGTGAATCCTTCTCCTCTCACCTTTATCTATGGCCCTCATGATCTCTATACAGTTTCCAGTTTAATAGTAAGATTAAACAAAAACTTACCAGTTTGAAGTTTGATCTGTATTTTATGAGGAGTTACGATGAGGGATTACGTGAAGAACCCCGCCAGGACGCATGCGTGTCATTCTTCAAAGCAGCGGTGTGAAATCACAGATAACTGTAATGACTAAACATAGTAAGATTAGAGAAGAGATAACAGTTAAGTATATGATCAGGGTGGGAGCGGAGGGCACGTAATCCCTCATCGTAACTCCTCATAAAATACAGATCAAACTTCAAACTGGTAAGTTTTCGTTTAATCTTACTATTTTACTTCGGAGTCACGTGAGTGACTACGTGAAGATTTTAAAGCTCTGTGATTTCATGCCGTGGAAACGAGTCCATGCATCACGTCTGCCTTGACTGTGGGAGGAATTGTGTTAACATAATTTGGACATGAATTCGACATTGAAATCATAAAAAATTTTAACACAAATTTATAACCCCTTTTTATGGGTTTAAATTAATTTACAGAACTTAAATTGTTTCTGCAAACGTTCCAGGTTTCATTACTGGTTTATTATAAAATAATTGGAATGTTTTCCCCTCCAGACCATCCTGCTGCCTTGAGGATTTGGTCCATTGGTACATCCAACTGTATCGCTGCCAATGTAGCTGCAGCCCTGGTGGAAAGAGATTTTTAAAAATTAGTATCCACCCCAGCCTGTGTTAGCACCTGTTTCAGCCATCTTGAGATGGTCTGGACCGTCACTCTTGGTGTGGTTGCTAGTGGCTGACCAAAAATGTGCCTTTTCATTGCCTCTTAGGATATTATTTTTCTCCATGTATAACGACAGATGTCTTATTATACACAGACGGTCATCTGTTGGGTATGACCTAATTGTATATTGAGGCCTGCTGATCCCTTTTCTGTTCTGCTTACTATCTCATAAATATGAAACGTAATATTTTCTGTTGAGGAAGTCATGTTTGTCCAGTCTAGTGTTTGCAGTGACTATATCCTCTGTGCCATGACTAATACCATTAGCATGACTGTTTTAATGTCAGTCTGTGTAGGGACAGAACTGTTGCTGGAGACCAATTCCTGAGCATCTTCAGGATTATTCTCACATCCCATATTTGGGAGTATCTAGTTCCCCTCATAGGTTTTGTACCAGTGGGTGTGTCCCAACAGTGTAATGGTCTGTCCCCTGCCATAGGTAAGTCGATAGTGCACTTCTGGCGCAGTTGATGGCACTGTAACTGAGCCCCTCATCATAGTGGAGGCCTGCCAGATATTCCAGAACAGACGGGATGTTCATGTCTTTGATACCATGTTTGATACCACTGGGAACCATGGTTGTGTAGGCCAATCGGGTACTACCAATACCAGATGCAGAGTCTTGTTGTATTTCCTTAATACCCGACTGATGAGGCAGGAAAGGAGGGAATGCGTAATAAACAAATCCCCCCCCCCCCCCCCCCCCCCCCCCCCCCCAATGCAGCGAAAATGCATCTGTCGCCGCTGCCCCAGGGTCTGGTTCCCATGTAACATAATTTGATAACTGGTGGTTAAGTCTGGATGCGAATAAATTCTATTTTATTCAACATCCATTTGGTGTTTTCATTAAATTTGCGTGACCTGGTGTCTGCCACTGAATTTAGTCTTCCTGGTAGGTAAGTGGCTGATATCCAAATATCTCTTTGGATACACCATTGCCAATTTGTATAGCCAGATTGTCACATGATGTCGATTTGTTTCCACCCTGTGGTTAATGTATGCTACCACGGTGGGATAGATAGATAGATAGATAGATAGATAGATAGATAGATAGATAGATAGATAGATAGATAGATAGATAGATAGATAGATAGATAGATAGATAGATAGATAGATAGATAGATAGATAGATAGATAGATAGATAGATAGATAGATAGATAAATACTTTATTAATCCCCTTATTCAGGGGAAATTCTGATGTCCTTGCAGCACACTAATAAAAATACAACACAGTATTCATAAAGAAATTCAACACCAAAACATCCCCCCACAGTGATTCCCACTGTGGGGGAAGGCACAAAGTCCAGTCCCCATCCTCTTGTCCACCCATAGTCGGGCCTATTGAGGCCTCCACAGTCGCCGCCACGGCGCCCGATGTTCTTGCCGGGTGATGGTACTCCGGCGTCGGGAGAACCCCCAGCGGCTTGGGGTGCCAGGAACGGCTGCCTTCCCACCAGAGCCCGCGGCTTCCAAGCCAACAGACCACGCCAGACGGAGCTCCGCACACTGGTGATCTCGGCGAGATGTAAGTTCAACGTCGACAGCTGGCCGCTCCGCAGAACCGCGGCTCCACGATGTTTTCCTCGGCGGTACCAAGCATACTGGAGTCCCAGCGCGGCGACCCAGGAAAGGCATCGCCTGCTCCGCAATAGCGCTCCAGCGCTGCACTGCCGCCAAAGCCGATGTTCTGCGCCGCCGCCGCCAACGCCGACGTTCTGCGCCGCCGCCAAAGCCGATGTTCTGGCCAGGTCCCCTCAGGGAAACGTCGCTCCAGGACCCGCTGGTAGGCCGCGAGGACAGGTCGAAGACGCTGCTCGGAGGAAGGCAACCCCTCCGACCAGGTAGGGACTTAGAAAAGCAGTTTCCCCCTTCCCCCCCCACCACCCCCCACACATAAAAGATTTAGACCCCCTGACTGTACACTTAACGAACTAAAAATAATAAAAAAGCAGGGGAAAAACGGACAGCTGCAGGACAGGCAGCCGTTCAGGACAGCGCCTCCTCCGGATTGGTATGGTATTGGTGGCTCTGCACACAAGTGCACTGGCATCAGTTAGTAGTACCATGGAAGGGTTACTGACAATGATTGGATTGGAACAAGGCCAGATGTTATCTATCCACTATTTTAGTTCCATTTTAGCTTGATTGGTTGTTTCACATCTAATAACAGACAAGCCTGCACGTGCATGGCGTTCTTGTGCACATTGTCTATCCTGCTCACAGTGGGTGCCCAATCAGGATTGTTGACATCATTCCATGCTGCAGGCTTGTCTGTTATTAGATGATAAATAAATAAATAAGTAGTTTGGGTGATTGTGCAGGCTTTAAACAAGAAACATTGAGAAATATATTTTGGCAAATAATAAAATGTCCTAATTTTGTCCAACTAACAGCTGACAATTATCCCATTCCTTAGCTTGCATCTGAGTAAAATTTATTTCAAAACGCATTTATAGTTTACGATTATTTAAATGGTAAATGGAGCTTCAGAAGCGTTTTCATTTTGCATGTTAAAACCCACCTGAGAATCATGGGCGATTTTGCAATTTTACTGACGGATTTTTCACTTTTAAAACTTTTCATATAACAAATGAATAAAGATAAAAAGTCAATAATGCCTTACTTTTGATGAAATGCAGCGAGCAAACGCGATAATTCCCGATATTTTCGATCTTCAAATCTCCACGGCAAAAGTCCGCTAAGTACTTCCGCTGTTTTTGCACCTTCAGCTCCCTCTTGAATTTACCTTAGTTTCTATCCTTCTTTTGGACTGTAAATTTAGGTAGCTGTGCCTCACGGTCACCCCGACTGGCACAGTAAATTGCAGCTCAAAAACTGGCTGGTTTCGATGTTTTTAACGGGTGTGAAAGTGCGTGTTTTCCCATTCACTAACATGTACCGGAAGTGACGCATGTACTCCAGTTAAATTTTGCGGTCACGTGGGTGCGGATCTACGCTCCAGTGACCTTTCGTGAAATCACCCTATAGTCTCCCGCCCGGCCGTGGTGTTCTGGCCAGCGCGGGACCAAAAGTCGGCACAGCTCTTCCCATTACGGGAGATTAACATGCCTTTGGCTGCTGCTGCCAGCTGCCTGCGACTCCGCGGTCTTCCCCAGCCAACTTCACTAGCAGCACTTGTGGACACTCCTTTGTCCAGCTTCCCCTCCTGTAAAGACCCGGCGCGGGGAAACATTAGTTTTGCTCCCTCTCCCGCCCGCTCCGGTGCGGGAGTGAAAGTCGGGCACAGCTGTTCCCATTACAGGAGATTAACGTGCCTTTGGTTGCTGCTGCCGGCTGCCCACGACTCCGCGGTCCTCCCCAGCCAGCTTCACTAGCAGCATTTGTGGACACCACTTTGTCCAGCTTCCCCTCCTGTGAAAAACCCAGCGCGGGGAAACATTAGTTTTTGCTTCCCTCTCCCGCCCGGCCGGGCCCGGTGCGGGAGCGAGTCGGGAGCGAAAGTCGGGCACAGCTTTTCCCATTACGGGAGATTAGCGTGCCTTTGGCTGCTGCTGCCGGTTTGGCTGCTGCGACTCCGCGGTTCTCCCCCACCAGCTTCCCGCAGCCTTCATGGATCCGGTCCATGTTTCCACCTAAAAGGTGAGTGGAAGGAACGCAGAGTCTTCTTACCTGCTGTTCCCGACTTTCAAATTCTGGAACGCAGAGTCTCCTTACCTGCTGTTCCTGGTTTTCAAATTTTGCCGCTAGGGGAACGTCGTTCCCCCTTGCTGTGACTTGTTGCAATGCGTGTAGCGATATGGCATGCATGCGTCCTGGCGGGGTTCTTCACGTAGTCACTCACGTGACTCCGAAGTAAAATTGCATCCTTCCTATAACAGGATAGTAGGAACTGTGCCCAGTATTCCAAATGTGGTCTCTCCAGTGCCTTGTACAGCTGTAACATAACGTTCCAACTTCTATAATCATTACCCTGACCAATGAAGGCAAGCGGACTAAACACCTACTCCACCACTCTGTGTACGGGTGTCGCCACTTTCAAGAAGCTATGTACCTACTAGGACTCTGTTCGAATACCTCCCTCATCCCCTGAGATCTTCTATTTACATTGTAAATCTTTGTCTTACTAGAATGCAAGACTTCACATTTATTTGAACTATACTCATTCTGCTACTGCATGGTCCACTGGATCAGTTGATAAAGTTCCAATGGTAATCTTAGATAACCTTCTTCATTTTCCACTATACCAACAATTTTGATGTCCTCCACAATCTTTCTAACTATACAAAACAAGATGAATCAAGAACTAGAGGGCATAGATTTAAGGTGAGAGGGGAAAGATTTACTTGGAACTGAGGTGCAAGAGGGTGATGGGTATCTAGAACGAGCTGCCAGTGGAAATTGTTGAGCAGATGCAATAACGACATTTCAAAGAGATATGGATAGCTACATGGATAGGACAAGTGCAGGCAGATGGGACTAACTTAGATGGGGCATCTTGGTTGCCATAGATGAGTTTGGGTTCTATTACACCACAATTGGGCTCTATGATGCCATGATTCTACTTGTCTCTTCACGCTCACGATAGCTTTCCAAAGGCAACCATTGAGGGAAAACTTAAAATCAGAAAGGAAAACAAAGAAAATGAATATCAATGGAAGAGAAACAAAACAGGCCCATCATTTCCATGAATACATTAAATACTGAAACTATAGAGTCTTGGAGTCATATTTCATGGAAACGTCCTTTCGTCCATTCCAACTTAAGATGCCCCATTTAAACTAATGCCAATTTCCTGTGCTTGGTCCATATTCCTCCAAACCTTTCCAATCCATATACCTGGCCAATTGTCTCTCAAATGCTGTTATAGTATCTCTCAACTACCTCCTCTAGCAGCTCATTCCATATACCCACCACTCTCTGAGTGAAAGTGTTGCCCCTCAGTTTTGTATTTTTGTATTTATATTTTATTTCCCACCTTAAGCACATGTCCTGTTGTTCTTGATTTCACTACTCTTGGTAAAAGACTGCATTCACCCTATCTATTCCACTCATGATTTTATACACCTCCATAAGATCACCCCTCAGCTTCCTGCACTCCAAAGAATAAAGTCTTCTCCTGCACAACCTTTCCCCGCAGGTCAGCCCCTCAAGTCCTGGCAACATCTTCGTAAATCTTCTCTGCCCTTTTTCGAGCCTAATGATATCCTTCCTATAGCAGAGTGACTGAAGCTGAACTGTTTTCCAATTGTGGTCCAGACATAGGTAAAAAAAGAGAAGAGGTCCTGAAAGAAGAATTTAGGGAGTTAGGTAGAGAGTTAAGGAGAAGGACTGGAAAGGTAACAATCTCAGGATTACTGCCTGTGCCACGCGACAGTGAGAGTAGGAATGGAGCGAGGTGGAGGATAAATGCGTGGATGAGAGACTGGTGCAGTGGGTATGGATTCAAGTTTCTGGATCATTGGGACCTCTTTTGGGGAAGGTGCGACCTGTACAGAAAGGACGGGTTGCACTTGAACTCAAGGGGGACCAATATCCTGGCGGGGAGATTTGCAAAGGCTACTGGGGAGACTTTAAACTAGTATGGTTGGGGGGAGGGACTCAAATTGGGAAAGCTAGCAGTCAGTGTGTGAAGCAGGGGGCAGAGAATGGTAGCACTCTGACCCAAAATGTAGGGGAGAGAGAAGAAAAAGAAAATAATCAGAGAATAAGAGAGGGTGGGTTTCTTAAATGTGTATATTTTAATGCTAGGAGCATTGTAAGAAAAGTGGATGAACTTAGAGCCTGGATTGACACCTGGAAGTATGATGTTGTGGCGATCAGTGAAACATGGTTGCAGGAGGGCTGTGATTGGAAACTAATATTCCAGGATTTCATTGCTTCAGGTGTGATAGAATTGGAGGGGCAAGAGGTGGAGGTGTTGCATTGCTTATCAGGGAAGATATTACAGCAGTGCTTTGGCAGGATAGATTAGAGGGCTCGTCTAGGGAGGCTATTTGGGTGGAACTGAGAAATGGGAAAGGGGTAGCAACACTTATAGGGGTGTATTATAGACCGCCAAATGGGGAGCGAGAATTGGAAGAGCAAATATGTAAGGAGATTGCAGATATTAGTAGTAAGCACAAGGTAGTGATTGTGGGAGATTTCAATTTTCCACACATAGACTGGGAAACACATTCTGTAAATGGGCTGGATGGGTTGGAGTTTGTAAAATGTGTGCAGGATAGTTTTTTGCAACAATACATAGAAGTACCTACTAGAGAAGGGGCGGTACTGGACCTCCTGTTAGGAAATGAGATGGGTCAGGTGGCAGAGGTATGCGTTGGGGAACAGTTCGGGTCCAGTGATCACAATACCATTAGTTTCAATATATAATTATGGAGAGGGACAAAACTGGACCTAGGGTTGAGATTTTTGATTGGAGAAAGGCTAACTTTGAGGAGATGCGAAAGGATTTAAAAGGAGTAAATTGGGACAGTTTGTTTTATGGGAAAGATGTGGAAGAGAAATGGAGTACATTTAAAGGTGAAATTTTAAGAGTACAGAATCTTTATGTCCCTGTTCGGTTGAAAGGAAATCGTAAAAATTGTAAAGAGCCATGGTTTTCAAGGGAAATTGGACACTTGGTTCGGAAAAAGAGGGAGATCTACAATAGTTATAGGCAGCATGGAGTAAATGAGGTGCTTGAGGAGTATAAAGAATGTAAAAGAATCTTAAGAAAGAAATTAGAAAAGCTAAAAGAAGATATGAGGTTGCTTTGGCAAGTAAGGTAAAGTAAATCCGAAGGGTTTCTACCGCTATATTAATAGCAAAAGGATAACGAGGGATAAAATTGGTCCATTAGAGAGTCAGAGTGGCCAACTATCTGCAGAGCCAAAAGAGATGGGGGAGATATTGAACAGTTTCTTTTCTTCGGTATTCACCAAGGAGAAGGATATTGAATTATGTGAGGTAAGGGAAACAAGTAGAGTAGCTATGGAAACTATGAGGATCAAAGAAGAGGAAGTACTGACACTTTTGAGAAATATAAAAGTGGATAAGTCTCCAGGTCCGGACAGGATATTCCCTAGGACATTGAGGGAAGTTTGTGTAGAAATAGCAGGGGCTATGGCAGAAATATTTCAAATGTCATTAGAAACGGGAATAGTGCCGGAGGATTGGCGTACTGCGCATGTTGTTCCATTGTTTTAAAAAGGGGTCTAAGAGTAAACCTAGCAATTATAGACCTGTTAGTTTGACGTCAGTGGTGGGCAAATTAATGGAAAGAATACTTAGAGATAATATATATAAGCATCTGGATAAAACAGGGTCTGATTAGGAACAGTCAACATGGATTTGTGCCTGGAAGGTCATGTTTAACTAATCTTCTTGAATTTTTTGAAGATGTTACTCGGGAAATTGATGAGGGTAAAGCAGTGGATGTTGTGTATATGGACTTCAGTAAGGCCTTTGACAAGGTTCCTCATGGAAGGTTGGTTAAGAATGTTCAATGGTTGGGTATTAATGGTGGAGTAGCAAGATGGATTCAACAGTGGCTGAATGGGAGATGCCAGAGAGTAATGGTGGATGGTTGTTTGTCAGGTTGGAGGCCAGTGACGAGTGGGGTGCCACAGGGATCTGTGTTGGGTCCACTGTTGTTTGTCATGTACATCAATGATCTGGACGATGGTGTGGTAAATTGGATTAGTAAGTATGCAGATGATACTAAGATAGGTGGGGTTGCGGGTAATGAAGTAGAGTTTCAAAGTCTACAGAGAGATTTATGCCAGTTGGAAGAGTGGGCTGAAAGATGGCAGATGGAGTTTAATGCTGATAAGTGTGAGGTGCTACATCTTGGCAGGACAAATCAAAATAGGACGTACATGGTAAATGGTAGGGAATTGAAGAATGTAGGTGAACAGAGGGATCTGGGAATAACTGTGCACAGTTCCATGAAAGTGGAATCTCATGTAGATAGGGTGGTAAAGAAAGCTTTGGTGTGCTGGCCTTTATAAATCAGAGCATTGAGTATAGAAGTTGGGATGTAATGTTAAAATTGTACAAGGCATTGGTGAGGCCAATTCTGGAGTATGGTGTACAATTTTGGTCGCCTAATTATAGGAAGGATGTCAACAAAATAGAGAGAGTACAGAGGAGATTTACTAGAATGTTGCCTGGGTTTCAGCAACTAAGTTACAGAGAAAGGTTGAACAAGTTAGGGCTTTATTCTTTGGAGCGCAGAAGGTTAAGGGGAGACTTGATAGAGGTTTTTAAAATGATGAGAGGGATAGACAGAGTTGACGTGGAAAAGCTTTTCCCACTGAGAGTAGGGAAGATTCAAACAAGGGGACATGACTTGAGAATTAAGGGACTGAAGTTTAGGGGTAACATGAGGGGGAACTTCTTTACTCAGAGAGTGGTAGCTGTGTGGAATGAGCTTCCAGTGAAGGTGGTGGAGGCAGGTTCGTTTTTTTTATCATTTAAAAATAAATTGGATAGTTATATGGATGGGAAAGGAATGGAGGGTTATGGTCTGAGCGCAGGTATATGGGACTAGGGGAGATTATGTGTTCGGCACGGACTAGAGGGGTCGAGATGGCCTGTTTCCGTGCTGTAATTGTTATATGGTTATATGGTTATAATGTCTTGTATGTCCCAACTTCTATAATCAATACCCTGACTGATGAAGGCCAATGGACCAAAAGCCTTTGTGACTATCCTATGACCCTGTGACACTGCTTCCTGGAAACTATGTACCTGTACTCTTAGATCCCAGGGCCCTACAATTTACCAATCTGCATGGTGTGACCAAATGTGAGAATTCACAGACAATAGAAATCCACAGGATAAACATCCAAATCAAACACAGATCCAGCAAACTAAAGCTAAAACTTGGTTTGGGGGCATATAATAACATGATATTCATAGTGTCTTACAGCATGGAAAAGATCCTTCAGCCAACTTGCCCACACACACACATGTCCCATCTACACGAGTCCCACCTGCCTACATTTGGCCCATATCCCTCTAAACCTGTCTTATCCATGTACTTGTCTAAATGTTTCTTATACATTGCGATAGTACCTGCCTCAAGTACCTCTTCAAGCAACTCGTTCCACACACCACCCTTTGCGTGAAAAAGTTTCCCCTCAGGTTCCTATTAAATCTTTCCCCCATCACCTTAAACCTATGTCCTCTGGTTCTTGATTCCCCTACTCTGAGCAAGAGACTCTGTGCGTCTACCCAAACCCAATCTATTCCTCTCATTTGTACACCTCTATAAGATCACCCCTCCTGCGCTGTGAGTAATAGTCCTACCCTGCTTAACCTCTCCCTATAGCTTAGACTCTCGATTCCTGGCAACATTCTCGTAAATCTTCTATGCACCCTTTGCAGCTCGACAACATATTTCCTATAACATGTAGCAATGTTACAAAATTTTGAGATTTCAAAAATCAAGTGTGTAATTTATCCCATCAGATAAAGCATAAAAAGAAGTTTAATTTGACACCTAATTCACTTTCATATCTCAAGTATTTAAAAAGTTATGGCCATTTTCATACTGGGAAATTAGCATCTTGTTCCTTATTGATTTTCTATGGACATAACAAAAAAGCTGTGATCGTGGACAGTTAAAAGCCCATAACCTTCTTAAAAATTAAGAGAACTGAATGAAATTTTCAGTTATCGTAGATTGAACCATTCTGAAACAAATATAAAATAATCTTACTTGGATGACCTGAAATTAAAGCATATAATTAGTTAGTTACCCAAGTGTAGCTAATTTCAAACTTCAATTACTAGATCTAAACATCTATCCATTTCTTAATAAATGATTAACATTTTTAAAAAGCCTAAGTGTCCAAATAATATTCATAAATAATTCACAATAAAACCTGATTTTTAAATCTCATTTACATTAATTTATAGGCCAAATGGAAGGAATTTAGTGTTTAATTGCTGTAAATTAAAGTCCATTTTAAATCAGCTTTCTAGTGGGTTCCTGTGAACGCGCTGGTTTAGAACGTTCACATTGCGGTAGATTTGTGTCCCCAAATGCCCAGAAAAATACTGCGGGATATAATGCGCCCAAAATGAGCTACTCGCAATATTAAACTTTGTATAAAGGGATCTTAAGAAGCCCTTTATAATGTAAAAATAAGCAGCATACCTTCAATTGTTTGCTCTATGAGACCCTGACAGCTGCCGGTGGTCGCGGGTTTAGAGATTGATTTTTAAACTACTATAACTATTATACGAGGCCTTTAAAACTAATAATAGCTTTTGCGACAGGGTCTTCCAGCGATTTTTCGTTAATAATTAACTAGGCTGAACATCTTCGATTTGAACAGACTAGAGAAAATCGCGTTTTAAACCCGCCCCCCTCTAAACGGCGCCAAAATCGCGCACACCCGCAGCGACAGATTTTCAGCGACGCTTCAGGTAGGCTTTGCAACATACCTATAACATGGTGCCCAAAACTAAACACAATATTCTAAATGTCACCAATGTCTTATACAATTGCAACATGACCTCCCAATTTCTATACTCAATGCTTTGACTGATGAAGGCCAATGTACCAAAAGCATTTTTGACCACCCCATCTACCAGGAATGCAACTTTCATTGAACTATGTGCCTGTACTTCTAGATCCCTCTGCTCTACAAGACTCCCCAGACCTCTACCATTCACCATGTAGGTTCTGCCCATGTTAGTGCTCCCAAAATGTAACACCTCACATTTCTCTAGATTAAATTCCATCAACCATTCCTCAGCCCTTCTGCCCAACCAATCAAGATCCTGCTGTATTTTTGACAACCAACTTCACTATCTACAATACCACACACTTTTGTGTCATTTGCATTAAGATGGAGAGTGACACGGTTAATTCAGAGACGAGGGTCCTTAACTTAAGGAAAGGTACCTTTGATGGTATGATTGAGAATTGGCTAGGATAGACTGGTAAATGATACTTAAAGGGTTGACGGTGGAGATGCAATGGCAAAGATTTATAGATCGCATGGATGAACTACAAAAATTGTTTATCCCTGTCTGGCAAAATAATAAAACTGGGAAGGCGGTTCAACTGTGGCTGAGGGAAATTAGGGATTGTGTTAAATCCAAGGAAGAGGCATATAAACTGGCCAGAGGAAGCAGCAAACCGGAGGACTGGGAGAAATTTAAAATTCAACAGAGGAGGACAGAGGGGTTACTTAAGAGGGGGAAAATAGAGCATGAAAGACACCTCGCGAGGAATATAAAAACTGACTGTAAAAGCTTAATTAGATATGTGAAGAGGAAAAGATTAGTGAGACAAATGTAGGTCCCTCATAGTCAGAAACACGTGAATTTATTATGGGAAAAAAGGAAACGGCAGACTAGTTAAATAAGTACTTTGGTTCTGTCTTCACTAAGGAAGACACAAACTATCTCCCAGAAATACTAGGGGACCAAGGATCTAGTAGGAGGGAGGAACTGAAGGGAATCCACACTTATCAGGAAATGGTGTTAGGTAAACTGTTGGGACTGAAGGTAGATAAATCTCCAGGGCCTGATAGTCTGCATCCCAGAGTATTCAAGGAGGTGGCCCTGGAAATCGTGGATGCATTGGTGATCATTTTCCAATGTTCTATAGACTCTGGATTAGTTCCTGTGGACTGGAGGGTAACTAATGTAACCCCACTTTTTAAGAAAGGAGGGAGCGAGAAAACAGGGAATTATAGACCAGTTAACCTTACATCGGTAGTAGGAAAGATGCTTGAGTCGATTATTAAAGATGCAATAACAGTGCATTTGGAAAGCTGTGACAGTATCGGTCAAAGTCAGCATGGATTTATGAAGGAGAAATCATGCTTGACTAATCTTCTGGAATTTTTTGAGGATGTAACAAGTAGAATGGATAAGGGAGAGCCAGTGGATGTAGCGTATCTGGACTTTCATAAAGCCTTTGACAAGGTCCCACACACGAGATTAATGTTCAAAATTAGAGGGTATTGACATGGATAGAGAACTGGTTGGCAGACAGGAAGTAAAGAGTAGAAATTAACAGGTCCTTTTCAGAATGGCAGGCAATGACTAGTTTAAGAATAAGGGGTAGGCCATTTAGGACTGAGATGAGGAAAAACTTCTTCACCCAGAGAGTTGTGAATCTGTGGAATTCCCTGCCACAGAAGGCAGTGGAAGCCAATTTACTGGACGTTTTCAAGGGAGATTTAGCTCGGAGTTAAAGTAATCAAGGGATATGGGCGAAAAGCAGGAACGAGGTACTGATTTTAGATGATCAGCCATGATCATATTGAATGGCGGTGCTGGCTCAAAAGGGCCGAATGGCCTACTCCTGCACCTATTTTTCTATGTTTCTATGCCTGCTGTACCTGCATGCTTACTTTCAGTGACTGATGTACAAGGACACCCAGGTCTCGTTGCACCCCTTTTCCTAATCTGACCCCATTCAGATAATAATCTGCCTTCCTGTTCTTGGCACCATTGTGGATAACCTCATATTTATCCACATGACTGCGCATGTACAAAACCATGTTGACTATCCTTAATGAGCCCTGGTCCATCTATGTACATGTACACCCTATAACCTCAGAATACTCTCTAGTAACTATCCAACCACAGATGTTACATTCACTGGCCTGTAGTTCCCATCCTTTTCTCTGCAGCCCTTCTTGAATAAAGGCACAACATTTGCCTTCCTCCAAACTTCTGGCAGCTCACCTGTATTTAAAGATGCCTCATAAATCTCCGTGTGGGCTCCTGCAATTTCCTCTCTAACATTCCACAGTGTCCTCGGATATATCTGTTCAGGCCCGGGAGATCTATCTACATATGCATCAGCATCTCTACGACCATAATATTAACTGCTCTCAAGACACTTGATTACCTCAATATCCCCCATCTTCCTTTCTTTCTCCACAGTAAAAAGGATAAATACTCAATGAGGACCTTGCCCATCTCCTGTGGCTCCACACAGAGTTGACCGCTTTGATTTCTGTGGGGTCCCACGCTCTCTCTCTGGTTACCCTTTTTCCGTTTATGTGTTTATGAAATCTCTTGGGATTATCCTTAATGCTATCTGCCAGAGCTATCTCATGTCCCCCTTTTGCCCTTCTGATTTCCTTATCTCACGTTATGTTAAAAGACCTTACGGTTGGAGAGGGATACAGAATGGAAACAGTCCATTTGATCATTGAGTCCACACCAACCATCAACCATCCATTTGTACTAATCCTACAATAATCCCATTTTTTATTCTCATCTACTCACCTCAGAATTTACCACTCACACATATATTAAAGACATTTCACAGAACCCAATTAGCCTACCAACCCCCAAGTCTTTGGGAGATGGGAAGAAACCACAGCATCCATGGGGCCACAGGGAGAACAGACAACACCCAAGGTGAGGATTGAACTTGAGTCTTTGCCACCATTTCTCCCCTAGTTCTACTCGCCCTATTAGCTGTACCACTATTTATCCATATCCATATTTATCTTATATACTTAAAACTCTGATCTTGGATGTGTGTGTGTATAATCACATCTGCTCGAAAAAACGACGCTCTAACGATACCATTTTTACATATTCCTGTATCCCATGGACTCCGAAATTGCCTTATCTGAAAATGTCAAGGTTTATTTCTCGAGTTATTTATGAAAATGTTCACAAATTTGAAATATCTTTGAAAATAAACAAGCTGATGACGTCACAATGGGTCTGCATCGCGCGGCCTGCTGCGCACTGTTTTCCACGCGCTGCGAGTTACATCGCCCTCCCCCCCCCCGACTCGCAGACATTTGGTCGCCGTCTGCATGCTGCCCGGTAGCCATGGCCCCGCCTACTCGCAGCTGGGCCGCCCGTTCACATCAGGGCTGCCCGCTCAAAAGATGCCGCAAATCAGACACCCCAGCTCCAAAAAGCAGCGGACACCCGGAAACCCCAGCTCCAAAAGGCAGCAAGCTCCCCTCTCCTCGCCGTGGTCCCGCCCGCTCGCAGTCGAACCCGCTCGGCCGGCCGTCCGCCCCGCCTGTCTCTCCCCACTCCCTGTCTCAAAAAGACACCGCAAATCGGAAACCCCAGCACCATAAGGCAGCAAGTTCCCCTCTCCCTGTCTCTGCCCTTTCCCTGTCCCTGGAGCCTGCAGCCTGGAGCAATGGTGTATTGCGTTCAGGAACCAGCCCTCCCATGTGACGATCCCTCCCTCCCGGACTCTGGATTGAAGCCGCTGAACAAGCAGTCCGTTGGTTGACGCCCAACCCTTTGCCCGCTGCCCGCTCCCTACTCCCCACTCCCCTCTTTCTCTCCCCCCTCCTCCTGTCCCCCTCCTCCTGTCCCCCCCCTCCCCCTCCCTCTCCCCCTCCTCCTCTTCTCCCCCCTCCACCCTCCTCCTCACCCCCCTCCTCCTCACCCCCTCCTCCTCTCCCCCCATCCTCCTCTCCCTCCTTCTTCACCCCTCCTCCTACCCCTCCTCCTCTCCCCCCTCCTCCCCTCTCCCCTCTCCTCCTCTCTCCCCTCCTCCTCCTCCTCCTCCCCCTCCTCCTCTCCCCCCTCCTCCTCTCCCCCTACTCTACCCCCCTCCTCTGCCCCCTCCCTCCTCTGCCCCCTCCCCTCTCCCCCCTCCTGTTGCCCCCCCCTCCTCTTGCCCCTTGCCCCTCCCCTGGCCTATCTCCTCTCTCCCCCCCTCTCCCCCTCTCCTTCTCCTCCCCCTCTCTCCCCCCCCTCCATATCTCCAATATCAAAGGGGGTGGTTATTGTGTGCATGTGCCAGTGGTTAGTGTGTGTGTGTGGTGGGGAGGGTTGGTTAGTGTGTGTGTGACGCCGCAGGCCCCTCCCCCCCCCCCCCCCCCCACCGCAACGGGTCCCCCTTGGTCTAGTTAACTATTAAACCTCTGATCTTGGATGAGTGTGTGTGTATAATCACTTCTCGAAGAAACTACGCGCTAATGGTAAAATCTTTACATATTCCAATAGAGATTTATCCTATGGTCCAAAATCACCTTTTCTCAAAATGTCATGCATTATTTTTGGTTATCAATCAAAATGTTCAAAAATCTCAAAAAACTTGGAAAGAAATAACTGTTTATTCCCTGTGTTTACATCTGTGCCGTCACAATGGGATTGTAGCCCTGCTTGCAAAATTGTTGCTATCCAAGTCCACTGAGTCCTGCTAGCCCTAGCAAGTGCAAATGCATTTTATTAAAGTCACAGTACACTGAGTTCTGCTAGCTAGCAAGTGCAATTGCATTTTTTTTTAAAGTTTAAACATGAGGGAAGGTGAATAAGGTGAGATGAGCAGGCCCTACGCAGTTGTCGGCGATGGGTGAGTGGTGGAATATTGCGTTGGGGGAACGGGTTGTGTTGGAGAAATGGGTGAGTGGTGGAATATTGCCTTGGGGAACAGGTTGCGTTGGGGGACCAGGCCTCCCGTGGGGACAATGGGTGAATTATGGAATATTGCGTTGGGGTAAGGGTTGCGTTGGTGGACCAGGCCTCCTGTGTGACGGGGACCCAACGGGTCCCACTTGGTCTAGTATACTTATAAAACTCCCATCTTGTCCTCTTCCGGTTGGCGTTGTTTTTAAATTTGCGCAAAAACGGTACCCGATAGCGCTACGATTTTTCACCAGGTTATTTGCCATTCTCCTGCGCTGCAAGTGCAACAAGTTTTGTTCCAATCGGTGGAATAGTACAAAGGTTATGAAGGTTCAAACATTGTAAAAACCACCCCTTCTGGCACCTGCTGCCAATCACCGGCGGCGAGGAGAATAAAGCTGAAGGAGTGGAGTGAGCAGAGTGTGTTTAGCGAGTTCGGGGAGTGAGCAGCGTGCGGGGAGAGTGAGCAGCATGCGGGGAGAGAGAGCAACGTGCGGGGAGAGAGCAGCATGCGGGGAGAGAGCAGCATGCGGGCTGCTTCTCCGGAGACCAGCAGGACGAGCTGTGAGCCGTTGAGTGGAACCGGGAACCCTTGAGTGAAGCCGGAACTAGACCGGGAGCCGTGGAGTGAGGCCAAAAGCTGAAGGTGCGGGGTCAGCAGGGTACGGGGTGAGCAGAGTGCGAGCTGCGTCTGCAGCGACCACCCCTCCCCACATCCCCCCTCCCTACACCTACCCCTCCCCCCACCTCTCCCCCTCTTCCCCCCCTGCCCCACATACCACCCTCCCCCTCAACCCCCCTCCCCCATAAACCCCCTCCCCCACACCCCCCCTCCCCACACACAGTCCCTCTCCCTCCCCTCCCCACAACCCCCCTTCCCCACACCCCCCACTCCCCCCCACCCCCACTAGCCCCCACCCTCCCCCTCCCCCACACACACCCTCCCGCACACACCACCTCCCCCACACACCCACACACCCTCTCCCCCCCACACCCCTCCCCCACACACCCTCACTATTGACTTACCCAAGTCAAACCAAACTAAATCACGCAGGTAAACTATCAATTAGGTTGAAGTAGAGGTGGTTAGGAACCAAAATCACTAAACTAATTGATTCCTTGTTTAAGAGGATATCTAAGTATAGGTTTCGGCCCGAAACGTTGCCTATTTCCTTCGCTCCATAGATGCTGCTGCACCCGCTGAGTTTCTCCAGCTTTTTTGTGTACCATCTAAGTATAGGGTTAGACCAAAGAGAATTGAATCAGATGATCAAGGAATGGTAACATTTGCAGAAGCAAAAGTTTTCAGTGAACTTGATCGCGGGAACATGTAAGGAATGTAAAACCGATAAAGAAATCTTTAACGTATCAGTGGGGTGACCTCAGTTCCAACATCTACCGTTTTCCCTTCGAGTAAACCAGAATGTGTTTCAGCAGAAAATGCATAAAGGGGCTGTCCCACTGCGGCGACCTAATTCGCGAGTTCAGACTTGTTTGCCCTCGTCTCATACTCGCAGCATGGTCGACACGAGGTCCTAGGATGTCTTTGTAAGTCTCCTTCATGCTCGAGAGTAGCACCCGTGTACTCGAGGCCTCAGCTAGGTTGTGGCGCTTGTTGAAAAATCCCCACGAGTAAAAAAAGGTCGTCATGGAAAAAATCAATCTTTTTTTTACTCGTGGGTTTAGTCGAGGTAGGTCCTAGTAGATCATAATGCTATTTTTCGGTACTCTAAGTCAATCAAAGTTAATCGAAGGTAAAGCTCGTTGAGAAAAAAAAAGGTAAGAATGCCCACTAAACTTTATTAAACGTTGTCTGGCTTCTTAAAAGGTGCTCCTCCCCTTCTCTCCCCTTCTCTCCCCCTCTCTCATCTTCTCTCCCCCCACCCCCCTCTCCACGCTCTATAAAGGACTTACAAAACTGTGCCGGCCGTCTTTTACCTTCCTGTTCATCGCGGGTGTGAATTTCAGACAGCGCTCCCCCACTTTCCCTGTGTGTGTGTGTGTGTGTGTGTGTGTGTGTGTGTGCGTGTGTGCGCGTGTGTGCGTGTGTGCGTGTGTGCACGTGTGCGCGCACGTGTGTGTATTAACTGTTATATGTACTGAAATGCAACAATGGAGTTCTTACTTGCAACCGCACAAGAGGTCTGTAAGACAGTTCTCAATGGATAACATAATAAAAAAAGGGTCTTTGATAAATCAATAAAGACAATATAGCGCAAAACAAAACAAAGCCCTAGTTGCAACCAAGATATTTTTTTGTTCTAAGTTTAGTTGAAGTTTGTAGTGTTCAATATCCTCATGGTTGTTGGGAAGAAGTTGGCCCTGAATCTCGACATCAGACTCCTTGATGGTGCTGGCTACCTTTTTGAGGCCATGTCTCCTACAGATCTCTTCAATGGTGGGGAGGTTAGTACCAGTAATGAACTGGGGAACATCTATCACATGTGTAATCTCCTCCGTTCTTGGATTTTCGAGATGCCAAACCAGGCCCAGATGAAATAATCAGTATACTCTCTTCCGTACACCTGTCAAAGCTCATGAGAGTATTCATTGACATACAGAATCTCCTCAATCTTCTATGGATGTAGAGGCATTGATATGCTGAGTCCACGACAGATTTCAGAGTTATGCAGGAGTTGGAGACTGTGATTCTCTCCACCTTCGACACGTCAATGAAGACAGGTTTGTGGATCCTCAGTTTACCTCTTCTAAAGTCAACAATCAACTCCTTGGTTTTACTGATGTTGAGAACAAGGTTATTGTCCAAAGAAAGAACTATAATGGGCCAGTCCCACTTAGGCGACTATTTAGGCGACTGCAGGAGACTATGCGGTCGCCAGCATATTGGCGGGTGGTTGCCGGGGAGTCGCCTTCACGGTCGTGAGGAGTTCCCGCATTCTGGGAACTAGTTGTGGCCTCATTATGGTTGCCGCAAATTTTACAACATGACCAGAATGAAGCCTCCATGGACAGTAGCGAGAATTCTCGTGCCGTAGGTGGGTCGCCAGAAGGTCCTAGTGAGTCGCAGGAGGTCGAAGGTTCTCGTAGGTTGTAGCTGGTGCTGGGCAGTGAATTTCATTGGCTTGTTGAGAAAAAAAACATAAGCAGTAGTTTTCAGAACCAAGGATAACCGACCGGTAATGTTAAATGTCCGCCAAGCTTCACAACCCTGTATCTCTGGCTTTTTAAAAGTTGTCTCCACTCCTTCTCCCTTCTTCCCCTCTCTCCCTTCTCACCCCCCCCACCCCCCTCTTTTAAAGGACTTACCGTACACTGTGCTGTCTGAATTTCACTCAGACAGCGCTCCCCCAGCTTGCCCTGTCCCCTGCCTGCATAACGGGCTGGTGAAGGAAGCGATGTGTGTGTGTGTTCCACTCTGACAGTCGCCGTTCCTGTTGCCAGTTTTTCATGCAACTGCCGGCAACTTGACAGTCGCCGGCAGGCCTGAAAAATCGCCTACGTGGAACAGGCCCATTACACTGGGCTCAAGCTAAATGCTGACAAATGCATATAGACAAATGACTCAAAGCGTACATCAGTACCCTCAAGTCTGAAGAGGTGTACCGACCCGAAAAGTCACCTATACATATTCTCCAGATGTACAACTGTCCCACTGAGATACTTGAGTACTTTCTGTCTTTTTTTTATACATCAGGATATGCAGTTCTTTGTGTTTAAGTGGACAAATGTCTATGTTTTACATACCAGACAATTAGGCTAAGGGCAGAAAAAGTCTTAACCATTGCCGAAATAAAAGTACCAAAGAATAATAAAGAATAGTGAAGGTTTCCAGTGCACAATTTAATTTGCCATATGCCAGATTCAGTGAGGACAGTTAGCACTAGTATCAGTATTGGTTTAGTATCAGCATTGCTGTCATATGTACCAAAAACAATGAAAAACCTTTTTGCATGCTATCCAGACAAACCGTACTGTGAAGGTACACAGAAATGCTGGAGAAACTCAGCGGGTGCAGCAGTATCTATGGAGCGAAGGAAATAGGTAACGTTTCCGGCCGAAACCCTTCTTCAGACTGAAGAAGGGTTTTGGCCCGAAAAGTTGCCTATTTCCTTCGCTCCATAGATGCTGCTGCACCCGCTGAGTTTCTCCAGCATTTTTGTGTACCTTCGATTTTCCAGCATCTGCAGTTCCTTCTTGAACAAACTGTACTGTGAGATGAGTACAATCAAACCAAGCACAACAGGTATTGGAAAAGGAAAATAAACAGAGTGCAGAAAATAGTGTTTCAGCAGCGGGATGGATTGACAGATCAGACTACATCCTTAGCTTTTGAGAGGTCCGTTAACCTGTCCTATTCATGTAACTGTTTATTTGTTTTTCAAAAGTTTAATAGTCCCTGCCTCAACTACCTCTTCTGGCAGCTCATTCCATACACCCACCACCCTTTGTGTGAAAAAGATACCACTCAGATTCCTATTAAATCTTTCACTCTTCACCTTAAACCTATGTCCCCCTACTCTTGGAAAGAGACACTGTGCGCCTACACGATCTATTCACCTCCTACAAGGCGAAACCAGGAGGCAGCTCGAATGTCGGCGAAACATCACTCCCTGATGAGCTCAATGCGTTTTGCGCACGCTTTGATAGGGGGAACCTTTGAAAGGGATGTGCCTTCCCGAGCCTCCATTCGCTGTGATGGTATTTTAGTCTCAGTCACAGAGGCCGACGTCAGGAAATCCTTCGAACCCTCGAAAAGCGCCTGGACCTGATAGTATACCTGGTCATGTTCTAAAAACCTGTGCAGGATAACTGGCTGGAGTTTTTATGGACATTTTCAACCTCTCACTTCTGAGGTCTGAGGTTCCCACCTGCTTCAAAAGGGCATCAATTATACCAGTGCCCAAGAAGTGTAAGGTGACGTGCCTCAATGACTAGTGGCACTAACGCCTGTGGTGATGAAGTGCTTTGAGAGGTTGATCATGGCGCAAATCAACTCCGACCTCGACAAAAACCTGGCCCCATTGCAGTTCGCTTACCGCCACAACAGATCACGGTGGATTTGATCTCGCTGGCCCTCCACTCCGCTCTGGACCACTTGGACAACAAAAACTCATATGTCAGGCTGTTATTCATTGATTACAGCTCGGCATTTAATACAATCATCCACTCCAAGCTGGTTACCAAACTCGCAGAACTGGGTCTCTGCGCATCCCTCTGCAATTAAATCCTCGACTTCCTCATTCACAGACCACAGTCTGTTCGTATTGGTGGAAATGTGTCAGACTCGATAACAATCAGCACGGGAGCACCTCAAGGATGCGTGCTCAGCCCCCTGCTGTACTCAATCTATACTCATGACTGCGTAGCCAGTCATAGTGCGAACTCCATCATCAAGTTCGCTGACGACATTATATAAATATATACACACATGAATAAATACGTTCGCTGTTGTGGGACGTATCATTGATGGGGATGAGTCAGAGTATAGAAGAGAGATCGAGCGATTGTCCATATGGTGCCAGCACAATAACCAGGCCCTCAACACCAGCAAAACGAAGGAACTGATTGTGGACTTTGGAAGGAGTAGGATAGGGACCCACAGTCCCGTTTATATCAACGGGTCGATGGTTGAAAGGGTCAAGAGCTTTAAATTCCTGGGCGTGCACATCTCTGAAGATCTTTCTTGGTCCGAGAACACTGATGCAATTATTAAGAAAGCAGATCAGCGCTTCTACTTCCTAAGAAGATTACGGAGAGTCGGCTTGTCAAGGAGGACTCTCTCTAACTTCTATAGGTGCACAGTAGAGAGCATGCTGACCGGTTGCATCGTGGCTTGGTTCGGCAACTTGAATGCCCTGGAGAGGAAAAGACTACAAAAAGTAGTAAACACTGCCCAGTCCATCATCGGCTCTGAACTCCCTTCCATCGAGGGGATTTATCGCAGTCGCTGCCTCAAAAAGGCTGGCAGTATCATCAAGGACCCACACCATCCTGGCCACACACTCATCTCCCTGCTACCTTCAGGTAGAAGGTACAGGAGCCTGAAGACTGCAATGACCAGGTTCAGGAATAGCTACTTCCCCACAGCCATCAGGCTATTAAACTTGGCTCGGACAAAACTCTGAACATTAATAGCCCATTATCTGTTATTTGTACTTGATCAGTTGATTTATTCATGTGTGTATATATTTATATAATGGTATATGGACACACTGGTCTGTTTTGTAGTCAATGCCTACTATGTTCTGTTGTGCTGAAGCAAAGCAAGAATTTCATTGTCTGATCAGGGACACATGACAATAAACTCTCTTGAATCTTGAATCTATTCCTCTCATGATTTTATACACCTCTCATGATTTTATCACCCCTCATCCTCCTGCACTCCAAGGAATAGAGTCCTACCCTGCTCAACCTCTTCCTTATAGCTCAGACACTCGAGCACTGGACAATCATGAACCCTATTTGTCACTATGCCTTGGATCCCAAAGGATTTCATCTTTTGACCAGCCTGCTTGTGGGGCCTTGTCAAATATATTAAAATCAATGTACTGCTCTCATTGAAAACAAACTAATCTCGTTGGATTTTTTAAGAAGAGTAATCGAGTCATACAGTGCAGAAACAGGCTCCACAGAAGCTAGCAATGCCATTCTCCTAGTCTCCTAAGAGCTTGGTCATATGTATGGGCTGTCCATAAATGGGGTGTTCATATGTTCATAACCTGGGGAAGACCTGTATCTCCTTGAAAAACACAGCATCCTCAACAACTCATGGAAATCACATGCCAGTTCTAAATGAATAAGGGGCCATTCATGTGATAGGAGCACAGAGAGTCCAGTGTGGAAAGCAGATGTGCACCATTTTCCAATCTACCACTTGCTACCTGTTGCCCAGATATGGCAAAATCTACAGCATATTCAGAAAGTATTCACTTTTTCCACATTTTGTTACGTTACAGCCTTATTTTAAATAGGATTAAATTCATTTTTTATCATCAATCTACACACAATACCGGAGAATGAAGAAGCGAAAACAAGTGTTTAGAAATTTTTGCTTATTAATTAAAAAGAAATAACTGAAATATCACATTTACATAAGTATTCAGACCCTTTGCTATGACACTCAAAATTGAGTTTAGGTTCATCCTGTTTCCATTGATTATCCTTGAGATGTTTCTACAACTTGATTGGAGTCCACCAGTGTTAAATTAAATTGATTGGACATGATTTGGAAAGGCACACACTTGCCTATATAAGATCTCACAGTTGCCAGTGCATGTCAGAGCAAAAACCAAGTCATGAAGCCGAAGGAATTGTCTGTAGACCTCCGAGACAGGATTGTGTCAAGACACAAATCTGGGGAAGGGTATAAAACAATTTCTGCAGTATTGCAGGTCCCGCAGAGCACAGTGGCCTCCGCCATTCTTAAATGGAAGAACTTTGGAACCACCGGGACTCTTCATAGAGCTGGCCGCCCGGCCAAACTGAACAATCGGGGGAGAAGGGCCTTGGTCAGGGAGGTGACCAAGAACCCGATGGTCACTCTGACAGAGCTCTAATGTTTCTCTGTGGAGATGGGAGAACCTTCCAGCAGGACAACTATGTCTGCAGCACTCCACCAATCAGGCCATACGGAAGCCACTCCTCAGTAAAAGGCACATGACAGCCTACTTGGAATTTGCCAAAAGGCACCTAAAGGATTCTCAGACCATGCGAAACAAGATTCTCTGGTCTGATGAAACCAAGATTGAACTCTTTGGCCTGAATGCCAAGCGTCACGTCTGGAGGAAACCAGGCACCGCTCATCACCTGGCCAATACCATACCTACGGTGAAGCATGGTGGTGGCAGCATTATGCTGTGGGGATGTTTTTCAGCGGCAGGAACTGGGAGACTAGTCAGGATCATGGGAAAGATGAACGGAGCAAAGTACACAAAAATCCTTGACGAAAACCTGCTCCAGAGCGTTCTGGACCACAGACTGGGGCGGAGGGTCACCTTCCAACAGGACAACGACCATAAGCACACAGCCATGACAATGCAAGAGTGGCTTTGTGACAAGTCTGTTACTGTCCTTGAGTGGCCCAGCTAGAGCCCGGATTTGAACCCGATCTAACATCCCTGGAGGGATCTGAAAATATCTGTGTACCAGAGTCTTTGAGAAACAAATTTATGAACGAACTTCATTCCGAACATCCTGGCATAGTAAGCATGAAGTCAATAGACAATAGGTGCAAGTGTAGGCCATTTGGCCCTTTGAATTGCCAGAAGTTTTGTGTATTGGCCTGGTATTGACATTGACATCGAGTCACTGGTGAGCAAATGTAGCGTCTGCCAGAATTGCCGGAATAAACCACCAATAACACCACTGCAACCCTGGTCTTGGCCAAGTAAACCTTTTCAGAGAATTCATGTAGACTTTTGTGATGATCACTTTCTGGTGCTAGTAGATAGTCATTCCAAATGAATTGAGGTTAAACATATGGGGTCAAGCACTACAACTGAGCGTACCATAGATTAGTTGAGATCCTTTTTTGCATGCCATGGTTTACCGGAAAAACCTGTTTCTGATAACGGGCCTCAGTTTCGTTCAGAACAGTTCAAAGAGTTCATGCAGTGGAGTGGTGTAAAACACACACTTGTTCCCCCATACCATCCAGCCTCCAACGGGGCGGCGGAAAGGTCTGTTAGAGTTGTCAAAGACGCTCTCAAGAAATAGGTTTTGCAGGGTAGTTCAAAGCTCAGCATGAAACATCGTTTGGCTAGTTTCTTGCTGAAGTACAGAACCACACAACACACAACAGCAGACTACTCACCTGCAGAACTGTTGATGAAGAGAAGACTAAGAATACGCTTAAGTCTAGTTCAACCCAATTTGGCTTTGAGAGTCGAACAAAAACAATTAAGTCAGATCGCCATTTTGATTCCCACAAAAAGGAGAGGTACTACAAGCCAGATGAGCAGGTTTGTGTTCTCAGTCCTCCCAACAAGTCCAGTCGAGACTAATGGGATGTTGGGAAAATAGTGGAAGGGTGTCGAAAAAAAGATATTTAGTTGAAGTTGGAGATAGGATCAAAAGGGGCAGAAAACGCTGGTGGGTGTAGTGTACAGGCCACCTAGCAGTAGTAGTGAAGTTGGAGATGGTATCAAACAGGAAATTAGAAATGCGTGCGACAAAGGCAAAACCGTTATAATGGGTGACTTCAATCTACATATAGATTGGGTGAATCAAATTGGCAGGGGTGCTGAGGAAGTGGATTTCTTGGAATGTATGCGGGATAGTTATCTAAATCAACATGTAGAGGAACCAACGAGAGAGCAGGCTATTTTAGACTGGGTATTGAGTAATGAGGAAGGGTTAGTTAGCAGTCTTGTTGTACGTGCCCCCTTGGGCAAGAGTGACCATAATATGTTCTTCATTAGGATGGAGAGTGACATTGTTAATTCAGAAACAATGGTTCTGAACTTAAAGAAAGGTAACTTTGAGGGTATGAGACGTGAATTGGCCAAGATTGACTGGCAATTAATTCTAAAAGGGTTGACGGTGGATATGCAATGGAAGACATTTAAAGACTGCATGGATGAACTACAAAAATTGTTCATCCCAGTTTGGGAAAATAATAAATCAGGGAAGGTAGTACATCCGTGGATAATAAGGGAAATCAGGGATAGTATCAAAGCGAAGGATGATGCGTACAAATTAGCCAGAAAAAGCAGCATATCGGAGGACTGGGAGAAATTCAGAGACCAGCAGAGGAGGACAAAGGGCTTAATTAGGAAAGGAAAAATAGATTATGAAAGAAAACTGGCAGGGAACATAAAAACTGTCTGCAAAAGTTTTTATAGATATGTGAAAAGAAAGAGATTAGTTAAAACAAATGTAGGTCCCTTGCAGTCAGAAACAGGTGAGTTGATCATGGGGAACAAGGATATGGCGGACCAATTGAATAACTGCTTTGGTTCCGTCTTCACTAAGGAAGACATAAATAATCTGCCGGAAATAGCAGGGGACCGCGGGTCAAAGGAGTTGGAGGAATTGAGTGAAATCCAGGTTAGCCGGGAAGTGGTGTTGGGTAAATTGAATGGATTAAAGGCCGATAAATCCCCAGGGCCAGATAGGCTGCATCCCAGAGTACTTAAGGAAGTAGCTCCAGAAATAGTGGATGCATTAGTAATAATCTTTCAAAACACTTTAGATTCTGGAGTAGTTCCTGAGGATTGGCGGGTAGCAAACGTAACCCCACTTTTTAAGAAGGGAGGGAGAGAGAAAAAGGGGAATTACAGACCAGTTAGTCTAACATCGGTAGTGGGGAAACTACTAGAGTCAGTTATTAAAGATGGGATAGCAGCACATTTGGAAAGTGGTGAAATCATTGGACAAAGTCAGCATGGATTTACAAAAGGTAAATCATGTCTGACGAATCTTATAGAATTTTTCGAGGATGTAACTAGTAGCGTGGATAGGGGAGAACCAGTGGATGTGGTGTATCTGGACTTCCAGAAGGCTTTCGACAAGGTCCCACATAAGAGATTAGTATACAAACTTAAAGCACACGGCATTGGGGGTTCAGTATTGATGTGGATAGAGAACTGGCTGGCAAACAGGAAGCAAAGAGTAGGAGTAAACGGGTCCTTTTCACAATGGCAGGCAGTGACTAGTGGGGTACCTCAAGGCTCAGTGCTGGGACCCCAGCTATTTACAATATATATTAATGATCTGGATGAGGGAATTGAAGGCAATATCTCCAAGTTTGCGGATGACACTAAGCTGGGCGGCAGTGTTAGCTGTGAGGAGGATGCTAGGAGACTGCAAGGTGACTTGGATAGGTTGGGTGAGTGGGCAAATGTTTGGCAGATGCAGTATAATGTGGATAAATGTGAGGTTATCCATTTTGGTGGCAAAAACAGGAAAGCAGACTATTATCTAAATGGTGGCCGACTAGGAAAAGGGGAGATACAGCGAGACCTGGGTGTCGTGGTACACCAGTCATTGAAAGTAGGCATGCAGGTGCAGCAGGCAGTGAAGAAAGCGAATGGTATGTTAGCTTTCATAGCAAAAGGATTTGAGTATAGGAGCAGGAACGTTCTACTGCAGTTGTACAGGGTCTTGGTGAGACCACACCTGGATTATTGCGTACAGTTTTGGTCTCCAAATCTGAGGAAGGACATTATTGCCATAGAGGGAGTGCAGAGAAGGTTCACCAGACTGATTCCTGGGATGTCAGGACTGTCTTATGAAGAAAGACTGGATAGACTTGGTTTATACTCTCTAGAATTTAGGAGATTGAGAGGGGATCTTATAGAAACTTATAAAATTCTTAAGGGGTTGGACAGGCTAGATGCAGGAAGATTGCTCCCGATGTTGGGGAAGTCTAGGACAAGGGGTCACAGCTTAAGGATAAGGGGGAAATCCTTTAAAACCGAGATGAGAAGAACTTTTTTCACACAGAGAGTGGTGAATCTCTGGAACTCTCTGCCACAGAGGGTAGTCGTGTTGCTGAACTCGGAGTCCCGCCGATAGATTCCTCCGGTCCCTCCGTCCCCATTGTTTAATTATTCTGTATTTTTTATTATTCTGTATCCTCTTTTTTTTTTTTTTAATTTCTATATTGCACTACTACGGACTGACGCAAAACTGCATTTCGTTGTACCCATACTCAGTATTTGTGCAATGACATTAAAGTTGAATTGAATAGTCGAGGCCAGTTCATTGGCTATATTTAAGAGGGAGTTAGATGTGGCCCTTGTGGCTAAGGGGATCAGAGGGTATGGAGAGAAGGCAGGTACAGGATACTGAGTTGGATGATCAGCCATGATCATATTGAATGGCGGTGCAGGCTCGAAGGGCCGAATGGCCTACTCCTGCACCTAATTTCTATGTTTCTATGTTCATGTTGATCAAATGATTCCAGCCAAAAATGAACCAAAAACTGAGCATGAAGTCCTAATCCCTGAGTCTTTATCTGAAAGTGAGTTGGAAGAGACCACTGTGATTGAAACACAAAGTTCAGTCAGTACAGACAAAGAAACAGATTCCTCTGGTCAAAGTCAGGGTACTAAAACAGAGCCAAACAAGCCTACAGTTGAGTCAACACCTAAACCTGTTACACCTGTTACTGTTAGACGATCAGGCAGGATCCGTAAACCAGTAGTCAAATTAGGTTTTTAAGTTAGGTAACTCACTGTCTAGGTAAAATAAAAATGTGTCAATATGTAAAATAAATATATTGTGTTATTATTTAAAATTGAATGAATACTGGTTTAAATCAAGTATCACAACAAGAACATTGTAACTGTGTACTTAGATTTAATACTTTATGAAAAAAAAGGAGAGCAGTGTAATGTATTCATGCATATTCATGTACATGCTAATGAGTTGGTGTTGTATATAAGGAGGGAATGTTGGGTAATAAATCCCTCTTGTGATCCAGGCAGCCTTGCGTGTAAGTTGTTATTCATTCTGCCGTCCGGAATATAACACCCCAGAATCTCCAGACCTGGAGAGGAATCTCAAGTGACTAGCTGAGCATATTCTAAATCGAAAACGTATTTCGATCTCGCAGAAGCACCTGGCCCACATTGTCTGATAATAAACAATTTAGACCACAGAATTGAATCCATATAACCATATAACCATATAACAATTACAGCACGGAAACAGGCCATCTCGACCCCTCTAGTCCGTGCCGAACACATAATCTCCCCTAGTCCCATATACCTGCGCTCAGACCATAACCCTCCATTCCTTTCCCATCCATATAACTATCCAATTTATTTTTAAATGATAAAAACGAACCTGCCTCCACCACCTTCACTGGAAGCTCATTCCACACAGCTACCACTCTCTGAGTAAAGAAGTTCCCCCTCATGTTACCCCTAAACTTCAGTCCCTTAATTCTCAAGTCATGTCCCCTTGTTTGAATCTTCCCTACTCTCAGTGGGAAAAGCTTTTCCACGTCAACTCTGTCTATCCCTCTCATCATTTTAAAAACCTCTATCAAGTCCCCCCTTAACCTTCTGCGCTCCAAAGAATAAAGCCCTAACTTGTTCAACCTTTCTCTGTAACTTAGTTGCTGAAACCCAGGCAACATTCTAGTAAATCTCCTCTGTACTCTCTCTATTTTGTTGACATCCTTCCTATAATTAGGCGACCAAAATTGTACACCATACTCCAGAATTGGCCTCACCAATGCCTTGTACAATTTTAACATTACATCCCAACTTCTATACTCAATGCTCTGATTTATAAAGGCCAGCACACCAAAAGCTTTCTTTACCACCCTATCTACATGAGATTCCACTTTCATGGAACTGTGCACAGTTATTCCCAGATCCCTCTGTTCACCTACATTCTTCAATTCCCTACCATTTACCATGTACGTCCTATTTTACTTCGGAGTCACGTGAGTGACTACGTGAAGAACCCGCTTCCAACGCATGCGTGCCATATCGCTACACGCATTGCACGAGTCAACAGAAGGGTGGAGGACATCCACCAGTAACGGGAGAAGGAACAAAGGACCAGCAAAAGGCAGGTAAGGACTCTGCATTTTTATTCACAGAAAAATGGACAGAGTGAAAAGGAAGCGGTCTGCAAAAAAGCTGCCCGAGAAACGCGTTGTAAACGTGGATGAACGGCAGAGACAGCAGCCGTCGGCTCTAGAGGCCTCGGTAGAGGAATCAGCTGTGCCAGAAATCATTCTGGCACCGACGAAACTTACTCACCGGCCAGGAGGCAAAGTTCAAACAAAAACGCACCATCTAGCAGAGCCCGACTTGGAGCAGCAGCGGGCGACCAGCCCGTATCAATATCGGACCAGGGCTGAACGGGTGCGGCAGACGGAACAAACCCGCTATGAGTGGCTGCATACGGAGCAGCCAGGAGAAACGGCTGACCGGGAACAGACGTGGACCGACAGTCAGGACTCTATAAGAAACGGCTGACCGGGAACAGACGTGGACCGACAGTCAGGACCGGTGTGGCCAGCGGCGGGACGAGGAAAGCCCGCAAACCAGCACCCGTGAGTACCGGGCACGGGAACAACTGGGATACAAAGAGCAGCACACTGCTGAAAGGCTGCAGGAATGGGAGCAGCCAAAAATAGCAAGTGCAGCTCACTGTCTAAAGGAGCACTGGAGGAGCTCCTTCACAGTGGCAGTCCCATGAATGTGGAGACTAGCCACAGTGGGCAGACAAGCCCCATATGGGTACCCCGTGAGGGACCCCCTGAAATCTCGACCTCTTCGGAGGAGAGTGGGCAGGACCCTGATGGGCCAGACCCTGATCACACAGCTTCCCATGATCCTGAATCTGCAGAAAAACATACACTGCTGGACATGGTGGCTGATTACTTCAAACCAAGTCAAACAGGGGCAGACTTGGATTCCAGGATGGCAGCCAGTATTAACTACATGTCTGGCCATCAACTCCAACAACAAATATTCACAGAGACACTGGCCAGACATATGCCACCTGGTAACTGTGATGTATTACAAATCCCCAGTGTCAACCAATGCATTTGGAAGCATATGGGGAAGGAAATCAGGAACCATGATCTCAAAATCCAGAAAGCCTTAAAGGGGCTTACGGCAGGGATCACAGCTTACATCCGCACCCTGGACAAAACAGAGCAAACTAAAGGCCACCAAGACGCACTAGCCCTGTTCTGTAATGTACAATATGAGCTGAATAGCATGCGGAGGGCGGCTATTCAGCCAGCACTGGATCCTAAATATGCAACAATTTGCAAACAAAGAGCCGTTAAAACCCCAACCCTTTTGTTTGGGGAAGCCAAGACACTGGGGCTCATCAAAACCAGCGCAAAGGCTTATTTTGGATCACGGTACCAGCCACATGGAAGACCGAAAAGTGTGGCTTATATCAGTGGCAGTGCCAGAACCCAATATAACCTGCAGCAGCCTTCTTTTAGGGTATGGCCAGGGACGGCCACCCTGGAAGATGCGGAAGCCTAAACCTCCAGTACAACCACGAACACGAATAAAAACAAAACCCCCTTTTTTCAAAAAACAAAGAAAATAATACAACCACCAGTAACCATGGAGGTAGGTGGGTGTGGTTCTTTTGTAAAAAAGGGACCCACGACGGTGGGAGGGAGGTTGCAATACTACAGTGACGAATGGTGTAAAATCACTACAGACTCGTATGTTCTAAGCAGTATTCAGGGTTATCTGATAGAATTTACTCATCCCAATAACCCCCCAGTACAACATACACCAGAAAGGCATTTCGTCCTTACAAATACCGAACAATCTAAAGCCCACATGGAGCTACAACGATTGTATACAAAAGGTGTGATTGAGCATACTACTCATGAACAATTAAAATTTGTATCAAACATATTTATTAAAAATAAAAAAGATGGGGGTTGCAGGATTATCATTGACCTTTCAACCCTAAACACATTCGTTCAATATGTTTCATTTTAAGATGGATACCTTTATCACTGCTAAAGAATTAGTATCAGCTGGTTTCTATATGACAAGCATTGACTTAAAAGATGCATACTATACAGTACCCATCAAAGGGGAACACAGACGGTAGTTAAGTGTAAATTGATACCAGAAACGAATATGGATTATCTAGGATTCACCATTAACACGGTCAATATGTTAGTAACTTTACCAATAAATAAAGCCGCAGCCCTACAGGAGGATTGCAGCGAGCTTCTTAACACCAACAGACCCTCCATTAGACGGGTAGGCCGGATAATTGGGAAGATTGTGGCTACATTCCCGGCCACACATTTTGGGCCATTACATTATCAAAATTTGCAAAGAGCAAAAATTAGAGCACTCAAATTTAACAAAGGTCATTTTGATAGACCTATGGAGCTGCCTACGGAAGCTATAATTGAACTACAGTGGTGGGAACATAGCATTAGGTATTGCTCCAACCCCATCATTATTGACAACTCGTCTATGGTATTACAAAATGGTGTATCCAAAGAAACATTTGGATATCGGCAACATAAAGTTAAGCTAAATTCAGTGGCAGACACCAGGTCACGCAAATTTAATGAAAACACGGAATGGATGTTAAATAAAATGTATTTACTGAAATTACAGCAAAATATGGTAGACCAGATATTGATATTTTTGCGTCCAGGTTGAATCACCAATTACCAAGGTATGTGTCCTGGGAACCAGACCCTGGGGCAGAAGCTACAGATGCTTTCTCACTGCATTGGGGGAAATGGCGTTTTTTATGCTTTTCCCCCATTCTGCATCATCAATCGGGTACAAAGGAAAATTCAACAATATTCGGCATCTGGGATTCTCATAGTACCCGATTGGCCTACTCAACCGTGGTATTCGGTCATACAGGGGATGGTGTTAGAACCATGTTCCATTATTGGACATAGCCCGAATTTATTAATTCATCCAGTAACTGGAGGGGGGCAGTCACCCATGCCATAAGACTATGGATTTGTTGATTTGTAGAGTCTGAAAGACCCACTACACGGCATGGGGCTGTCAGACAGGACGATGAATCTCATCACATCCGCACAAAGACTGTCAACACGGAAGCAGTACCTCGGACACATCAAGAAATGGGGCATATACTGCTTTGACAACAACCTAGACCAAAGGGCCAAGAATATTCCGGCCGTATTGGAATTCTTAACAAACCTCCATTATGATAAACGATTGGGCTACAGTGCCATCAACAGTGCCAGAAGTGCACTCTCCAATTACCTATCACAAGGAACGGAGCGGCACACGGTGGGAACGCACCCCCTGGTAACAAAACTTATGAGGGGCATATTCAATGCAAATCCCCCTAAAACCAGGTACTCCAAAATCTGGGATGTGGGTGTCGTTTTAAACATGCTGAGGAGCTGGTAGCCCATAAACAGCATTATCACTGCAGAAACTGACCATGAAGATGGTTATGCTCATGGCGTTAGTTACTGCACAACGAGCCCAGTCATTAAGCAAACTGAGCCTGGACTCCTTGATCATCTCACGAGAGAAACTGGTGTTTGTCATACATGAGTTAATAAAACAAACAGACCAGGTTCATCGGGTCAAGTGATTGAATTTATGGCATATCCATATGACGAACGTCTGTGTATAGCAAGACATATCCAATTATACATGGAATATACTAAGAGCATTCGAGGTCAGGAAATGGCTTTGTTAATTTCTTACAAGAAACCGCACAAAAGGGTCACGACCCAAACTATCTCAAGGTGGCTCAAATGTGTCCTAAAGATGGCAGGAATAAACACTAATGGTTTTAAATCTAATTCCACCAGGGCTGCAGCAAAATCCGCAGCAAAAATTCTGAGGTACCCACGGACCAAATCCTCAGAATAGCAGGATGGTCATCCGAAAGGACTTTCCAAAGGTTTTATAATAAACCAGTTTTTGGAGCCATCATCATTTTCGGAAAGCATTTTACGTTCAATATTATAATTTGCCCGAAGGGTTACAGGGCTATGGTGGTAATTTCAATTAATAAATGTATTTTCTCGTTATATCACACAAGTCTTTGTATAAGTGTGTCTAAAATTGCTAATGATACTCTCTCCCGATACCCAAGGCAGTTGTGAAGCATGGACTCGTTCCACGGCATGAGGTCACAGAGCTTTGAAATCTTCACGTAGTCACTCACGTGACTCCGAAGTAAAATAGTAAGATTAAACGAGAACTTACCAGTTTGAAGTTTGATCTGTATTTTATGAGGAGGAACGTTGAGGGAATACGTGCCCTCCGCTCCCACCCTCCTATGATCATATCAAAACTGGTATCTCTTTGATAATCTTACTATGTTAGGTCATTATAGTTTCTGTGACCTCACACCGCTGCTTTGAAGAATGGCACGCATGCGTTGGAAGCGGGTTCTTCACGTATTCCCTCAACGTTCCTCCTCATAAAATACAGATCAAACTTCAAACTGGTAAGTTCTCGTTTAATCTTACTATTTTGATTTGTCCTGCCAAGATGTAGCACCTCACACTTATCAGCATTAAACTCCATCTGCCATCTTTCAGCCCACTCTTCCAACTGGCATAAATCTCTCTGTAGACTTTGAAACTCTACTTCATTACCCGCAACCCCACCTATCTTAGTATCATCTGCATACTTACTAATCCAATTTACCACACCATCGTCCAGATCATTGATGTACATGACAAACAACAGTGGACCCAACACAGATCCCTGTGGCACCCCACTCGTCACTGGCCTCCAACCTGACAAACAACCATCCACCATTACTCTCTGGCATCTCCCATTCAGCCACTGTTGAATCCATCTTGCTACTCCACCATTAATACCCAACCATTGAACCTTCTTAACCAACCTTCCATGAGGAACCTTGTCAAAGGCCTTACTGAAGTCCATATACACAACATCCACTGCTTTACCCTCATCAATTTCCCGAGTAACATCTTCAAAAAATTCAAGAAGATTAGTTAAACATGACCTTCCAGGCACAAATCCATGTTGACTGTTCCTAATCAGACCCTGTTTATCCAGATGCTTATATATATTATCTCTAAGTATTCTTTCCATTAATTTGCCCACCACTGACGTCAAACTAACAGGTCTATAATTGCTAGGTTTACTCTTAGACCCCTTTTTAAACAATGGAACAACATGCGCAGTACGCCAATCCTCCGGCACTATTCCCGTTTCTAATGACATTTGAAATATTTCTGCCATAGCCCCTGCTATTTCTACACTAACTTCCCTCAATGTCCTAGGGAATATCCTGTCCGGACCTGGAGACTTATCCACTTTTATATTTCTCAAAAGTGTCAGTACTTCAATCTTACAGTGTATTTAAGAAGTTAATCTTAATCTTGATCTTGAGCTGGCAATAATAAAATATAACGTAGGGGATCCACAACTAAACAAAATAATCAAACTAGTCTACCTAATGGTTTATTTTGTATTCAGCGTCCTTTTTATAAACTCTTATGTGTTTTACTGTGCTAACGGTGTGGACTACAGCGCTCACTGGATTGGAAATGTTATTTAGTTTAAATAATTTAAACATGCTTTATGAAGTTTCCTTAAGAGAAGAGAATACTTTGGCAACCTAAGTAGGGAATGTGGAGAAAACAATCCCTTTAAGGGTTGCCAGTAAAGGGGTACTGTTTAATTTTCATTGAGCCAGAACAGTATGTTCTGGCATACTCTTGTGAAGATGATATCTGGAGAAAATAATAGAGCTGCCCCCTTCAATAAAGATAGTTTAGATTGTTGCTGGAGAAGGTTCAAAAAGTCTTCAACATTGCCAACCAAATATACTTGGGTCAGAAACTATAGATCCAAGTTTGAATTAAAGTGTGCCTGAGGTGCACCATTTTATTCCTCTGCATGAGCACCTCTTCCTTCTCAAAATCAATAACAGCTTTTGGCAAGTCCAGTGGAATGCAGTGGAGATTGGCAGCTTGTGACAACAACATTGCTGTGACTTGTGATCTGTGCAACATGAGCCCTCTATTACAAAATTTCAGTAGCAAACAACGTAGAAAGATCTACTGCAGAAGCAAAAATGTGATGCGGTAAATCAAAAAAAAGCAGCAGAAAACAATTTTCCAGCTGGAACTCAGCAGGAATTACAGATGAGGCATGCGGATCTGAGACTATTGGTCAAGTTCCAGTATGTAGTAGTGTTATTGTATTTGAGGTTGACTTCTGAGCAGTTTTGCAAGTCGATCCCAAATGACAGTATAGATGCAAGTATGCCTGGATGGTAAAATGCTGATAGCTTTCAATTCCTCAGAACTAGCTTGTTTACAAAACTACACTTGCATTAAGTGCATACTTGGATGTGTGTTATGTAAATACTAATGGTGGCAATAGTTAACTGTAAATAAGTACATTTTAAAATTAAGGGCACCAACAACGTTGTGAGAGTGAAACTCAAAAAATGCTTTAAGGGATGTTCCAATAACATCACAACTCAATTGGTATCAGTTGTCATAACTGAGAAAGCAATGGACTAAGACCTAGCAAGCAAAACCAAAGGGGAAAAAAACAAAGGTGCAGTATCAATATGAAGGCAGCCTGACTATTTAATAATTTATGAATTAAAATGGCACAGTGTCAAGTGATTTCCTGTGCTGTTGCATGGAACCATCACCGTGGGCTACCAAGTATCATACTCGCAATGAATGGAACCATATTTCATGCTGCAGAATATTGGTTGCAGGAGCCAGTTTGTTATTGAGCCAAACCCATGTAAATCATTCTATCTGCATAAGAAATGGTCAAAGTTACTTTGGTGTGCCAAAACCTGCAAACATGGTAGATGGCTTCTTAGCAGTTGCAGCAGTTGAATTAACCTTTTTTCTCTTCTGGTGGCCACCCTACCAGTTAGACTGCCGAGTGATTAAAAATTAATCTTCCAGATAAAAGACATTAGCAAACTAATCTTGGTTTTAATTTTACAAGTAAACAACAGTTGAATTACAATCTTCAATCATCCAGGGGACGATGAGTCTTTATATCTGAATGAAGAAATCAGAAATACTATGCCTTTAAGTTAAAACATACAGCACAGGAATAAGCCCTTCAGCCCACAATGTCCGTGCCGAACATGATGTCAGGCTAAACTAATCTAGCGTTGATCTATATCCCTCCTTCACTGCGGCACGCCACTGGTCACAAATCTCCAGCCAGATTAACACACATCCACCTTGACCCCCTGTCTTCCATGGGTATGTCAGTTCTGAATCCACACTACTAAGTCACCATCTATCCCATAATGACCCCTGGTTCGATTAAAATTCTCGTGATGCTCAAATTACTCAATGTATTTTCCCTTTTCTTTGGGTAACATCCTCCTGTGGTACAATCTTCAGATCTCTGTTCTGGCGTTTTGCCTAGCCCTCAACCAGTAGCCAAAGTTCTGCTTCCAGAATCAAAATGCAGATGCCATTCTGCTCGAATGGGTTTCCTTCAAGTGCTCTGGTTTCCTCCAATCCAAAAAATATATGAGCACAGTGGGTAAATAGCCACTGTAAATTGTCCCTATTGTGTAAGTGAGATGTAGAATCTGGAGAAAGTTAATAATTAGGAGAGTAGCATGGTATTTGTGAAGAATTAATGGGTGTTAATAGTTAACAAAATACTAAACAAGACTACTCTCATTTACATGACATTGCTGTGTCCCAAACATTATGGTGCCCTGACATAGGGGGACTATGTATAAACACTGCTGTAATTTCTACCTGGTGAAACCAAAATGTAAAAAAATGGCCTTTATTAAAATATGACAATGTGCACTTTGACCACATGTGAAGGTCCAAGCCGCTGAGGTTGGCCTCCCATTCCGACGTCGGAGTTCCAGCATCCCGGCGAGCGGGCCTGAGCGGCAGGCTGCCCGTAGCGGCGACTGCGGAGGGTTCCGGAGGCCCCGTCCACGGGTGAACATCGAGGAAGAGACTGACTTTGGTGCCTTCCCTCATAGTGGGAAACCTTTGATTCTGCTGTGTGGGGATGTTTTATGTTGAACTCTATCGTGTGTTGTGTTCTTTATTTTATTGTCTGGCTGTATGGTGATCACATTTCACTGTGCCAACTGGCACATGTGACAAATAAATGTATCTTGTATCTTGTATGTGATTTTTTCTAGTACATTTCACAAATTGTGGAGTACAGAGGAAAATAAATAAATGATGGGCCTTTGTCCCAAACATTATGGAAGGCACTGTATATTTGCCAATTTCTCATCCAATGTAGTTTACTAAACTAAATCAAAGTCAAAGTCAAAGTATCCTTTTTTGTCATTCAGACCTTTCGGTCTGAACGAAATTTCGTGCCTTGCAGTCATACATATAATAAAAATAACAAAAACACACAATAAACACAAATTTAACATCCACTACAGTGAGTTCACCAGGCACCTCCTCACTGTGATGAAAGGCAAAAGTCTTAAAGTCTTTGTCTCTTCCCTCCTTGTTCTCCCTCTGCGCTGAGGCGATCCAGGCCTCCGATGTTGTGACCCCGCCGGGTGATGGTAAGTAATTCAGTCCCGCGGCTGAATCCGAGCTCCGCGAATGGGCCGGTTCAAACTCCACGGCCCGGGGCGGTCAAAGCTGCCGAAGCTGCCGCCCTCCAGTCCAGCAGACGAAGCTGTTGTTGCGGGAGCTCCGGAAAAACAGGTCACCAACCTGTGACCTGCGAACTCCCGACGATGTTGTGCACTGGGCCCGCGGCCGAGCCTCTGGTCGGGCCGCTGCCGCCGGAACGTCGCCACAGCCCCGAAGCCGCGCCGCCGCCAGAACGTTGCCACAGCTCTGAAGTCGGGTCTGCCGCCGGAATGCCGCCACAGCTCCGAAGTTGGGCCGCCACCGGAATGCCGCCACTGCTCCTAAGTCGGGTCCGCCGCCGGAATGCCGCCACAGCCCCGAGGCCGCCAGCTCCGCCATTAGGCCTCAGCGCAGACGGAGACGGGAGACACAACAAGAAAAAGTCGCATCCCCCCGAAGGACGAGACTAAAACCGTGTTTCTCCCACCCCCCCCCCCCCACACACACACACACACACACATACACATGCACAGCCTAATAAACTAAATTTAACTAAAACAGACAAAAGAAAACAACAACAAAAAGAAAAAACAGACGGACTTGCAAGCAAGCCGCAGCTGCCAGGCAGCGCCACCACTTCCAAATCCATTGAACTTTAAAAAATTAAAACCAATACATCAATTATCTTACTAGCCATCCTTTTTAGACCCTAGGCCTGTCTTCTCCCAGGTATGGAATTTAGATATCTGGACTATGCTCCTTTGACTGAATCCTAGGAGTCAGTTTGATTCACTGAGCTGGTTTGGGCACCATGAATTTGTATAATATTCCATGTTGTATAATATAATGTACACTACCAAGCCTGATAGTAACCAGTTCCACAAGGTAATTTAGTCTTCAATTCTTCCTCGACCTGGATCCAATCTTCAGTTGAATCACACTTGCCTTGAAATGGACTCTAGACAAGTCACCAATGCACTTTGCAGGTGACTATCCCTTTATTCAAATGTAAAAGATTCTAAGGAGAAAAAAATCATTGAGGATACGGTAATCCCAGTCCAGGTGAAGGGTCTTAATCCAAAGGATTGACTTTAGTTCCCTCTACATATACTACTCAACTGCTGAATGCCTTCATCAGATTGTTTGTTGCTCGTGATTCTAAGGAGACATAGAGGGTGGGTGTTTTATTTTACTAATGGGACATTCTCAACCAAGCAGACATAGGGGGGCAGTCATTTAAAACTGAGGCACATAGAAACATCTTGTAAAATATAGTGAATCTCCAAAATTCTATTCCCAACAGGTGGTGGATGTGTGTTTTTAGAGTTATTTAAAGTGTTTGTGAATAAATATTTGATAAATAAGGAATCGAGGGGTATGGAGAAATGGCATGAAAGAACAGGATGCCAACATACTGTAGGTCAGTCAAGATCATGTGAAATGGCGGTGCAGGCTGTAAGGATCTGATGGCCTACCCCTGTATCTATTTTCTTAAGTTATTGTGTTTTCTATCAAGTTTCCTGCCAGCCTCCTTCATTCAAGGGAAAACAAACACAGAATATCAAAACTCTCCAATAACTAAAGTCCTCCAATTCAGGTAACATCCTAATGATTCTCCTCTACATTACCTCCAGCTCCGACCTATTTATTTCCTATAGTGTGGCAACCAGAATTGCACATAATACGCCAAGTGTGGTCTAACTATAAAGTCAAACGTGTGAGATACCTTCTTCAACACCCTTTCCATCTGTGTTGCCACTTTCAGATAGCTATTCACTTAAACCTCAAGGAGCATCAGTTCATCAACATTCCTTACACCCTGTCATTTATGATATCTATGTAATTAACTAATATAAATATAATATAATTTATGTGGTAATCGATACCCTGTATTACACAAAAGCAGAAAATAAGATTATACTTTATTAGGGATAACCCAAATAGATTTTCCACATGATGAACTGAAAGACCCAGAGAAGCTTGAGTTAAAAACATTTTTTTTCTGTGCAACAGACTTTAGGAATCAGTGAGACCTTATGTAAAAATTGCTTCACAGTAAATGTTAGGATTGGGGTAAGGTATACAATCAGGACTCTCAGTGGCTGAATCCATGATGGTAGCAGTATGGAGTGTAATTTTTTTACGTTATTTTATTAATGGAAACGATGTAGACATTAACTTAAAATAAATTGAATGTTTACATTTATTTTTGGATAATTGCACCGAATAACTGTGATTAATTGTCAGACTTAATTGTAAACATGCTGCGTTTGCACTTGTATAACATCAGAGATGTTCTGGAAGTTGAAAAAAATTGGATATAATGTAACAAATATTACTGAAATTAAAAAGATTGCAAGAGGAAAAGTGAAAAAATCTGGGTAGGCCCAAAATGCCTTAAAATCTCTTAATCAATGTGCAATAGCACTTGTTAAATGAAGTGCACTGAACCCTTAGTCTTAGGCAATGAGGTGGATGGCAAGGAGTACATTTTATTCTCTTCATCATTTATCGTAAGTCAAAATCTAAAATCATACCTAAATGAAATTCCATTTGGAATAAACATTAAATGACTTTTGTGACATGATAAATTATCGCATCAATATGGCCAAATGTATTGAAAAAATTATGGAAAAAAAAAACATGTTTTTCAACCTAACAGGATAATTGAATCCCTGGATGGAGTTCGGTTGCTATGGTCTTTACTCAAAAAGCCGAATGCAGATATTCAAGCAAGTGCAGCTTGGGCAATCTGTCCTTGCATAGAAAATGCCAAGGTGAGTTTATTGCTAGTCTTAATTTTGTTAGTGGCAGGAAATTATTCATAAAATGGTTGATTTTATGGGCTTCCACAAGGCTCGGTGCTGGGACCCTAGTTATTTACAATTATTTAGACGAGGGAATTAAATGTCACATCTCCAAGCTTGCACATGACACAAAGCTGGGTGGCAGTATGAACTGCGAGGTGGATGCTTTGCGTCTGCATGGTGACTTGGATAGGTTGGGCAAGTGGGCAGATGCATGGCAGATGCAGTATAATGTGGATAAATATGTGGTTATTCACTTTGGTAGCAAGAACAGGAAAGCAGATTATTATCTGAATGGTGTCAGATTAGGAAAAGGGGAGGTGCAATTTGACCTAGCTGTGCTTGTACATCAGTCACTGAAAGTAGGCATGCACGTATAGCAGGCAGTGAAGAAACCTAATGGCATGTTGGGCTTCATTGCGAGAGGAATTTAATTTAGGAGCAAGGAATTCCTACTGCAGTTGTACATGGCCCTGGTGTACCTGGAGTATTGTATGCAATTTTGGTCTCCTAATTTGAGGAAGGACATTATTGCTATTGAGGGAGTGCAGCGTAGGTTCACCAGGTTAATACCTGGGATGGCGAAACTGACATATGATGAAAGAATGGGTCGACTGGGCTTGGATTCACTGGAATTTAGAAGGATGGGAGGAGATCTCATAGAAACATATAGCAATCTTAAAGCATTGGGTAGGCTAAATGCAAGAAAAATGTTCCCGATATTGGGGGGAGTCCAGAACCAGGGGTCATGGTTTATGAATAAGGGGTAGGCCATTTAGGACTGAGATCAGGATAAACTTTTTCACCCAGAGAGTTGTGAATCTGTGGAATTCTCTGCCACAGAAGGCAGTGGAGGCCAATTCACTGGATGTTTTCAAGAGAGAGTTAGATTTAGATCTTAGGGCTAAATGAATCAAGGGATATGGGAAAATGCAAGAACGGGGTACTGATTTTAGATGATCAGCCATGACCATATTGAATGGTGGTGCTGGCTCGAAGGGCTGAATGGCCTACTCCTTCACCTATTTTTCTATGTTTCTATGACAGATAATATCTGAAGAATATTCAGATTATTATTAGATTAATGTATAGAAAATTCAACTTCATCTAATTTTTAAAAAACAGGCAAATCCAAATCCCTATCTGTTTTAAACCCACTGAGGTTGAACTTTCTAACCAATATGCTGCAAGCCCAAGTGTTATTGGTCAGTGAACACGGATTTTCATTGTTCATCTTACTCTTATGGATGCTTCCATGTGTTTAAGGTGCAGTGCACATCCTATGAGTGATTCTCAAAGTACAAATAAATCGTTTCAGAATATATTGAACTTGATGTAAATCAGCAAATTATAACATAGGAAAACACTTTATTTTCAAAAGGAACAACAATAACTAAATAAGATTGATTATACATTTCAGTGATGGAAAATGTTACTTAGCAATATTGGAAATACAGCTAATTTTCAATTCGATTTAAAAAAATATTAACAATCATTACTTTTGTTTTATTTTTTGCTAAAAATGGCTACATCTGCTCATTTAACCATTTACAAAGTACACAAACGTTTTTGGTGTTTACAATTTAAGCCACGCTCTGAAAACTAATTACTCTGTTGCATTCCAAAACCAAGCAATATAGTAAAATTGTTTTGTTTTGTCTTTGAAAAATTGTGAAATATTGGATAGGCAAAAAAAGATGCTTCATTTTCCTGGAAAGGCATGGAATGATGGCCAAAACATAACCATCGCCACTTCATTCAACATTGACAAACCATTTAATTTTTCTTAACAACAGCTAGGATCTTCTAATTTATATGATTTGATCTTCAGCTAAGAGTGGCTTAACATGTCAATAGCATGCCAACTACAACTTGACCAAAAATCGCTCATCGATATATTTTTTGAAATTGTTGACCTATTCAGAAAATTACGTTGATTCTTTGATCTTTATGTACTTGTTTGACTGAATAATAATGACAAACTTGTTTAAATTAACTTTTAAAATGTATGGATGTTCTTGTTACATCATTTTGGTTTAATTTTACTAATGCAAAATATAATGCAGCAATCTAAAAGTATTGAGCAGAAATGCAGAATGTATTTTTATTGATGGAGTTTTGTGATTAACGTGAAGGTACAAAGTTCATTCAAGTGTGTAAGATCCAGCCTTGTAATGTGTTCTTTATTGTTTATAACAACAGTTGGACTATGATGTGATGTATTGAATTGGTTCTACGAAAGATTATGTAATCCCAAGATCCATACAATGAAAATGGTAGAAGACACTTTCTATAATTGAGGTTAATGGGAATATTTTACTTAAGAATCAGATTTTCTTAGTTTGGAAAACTTCTTCACATTATGAAATAATTAAACTTTCAATATAAAACTCAACTTTACGTACTTGCTGACTTCCTGTAGATTTTACCAGGAAACCTGGTCATTAGAGTAGTACTACACTATTGGTATAGGTATTGGCAAGATACAATGAAAAACTTTGTTTTGCATGTCATCCAGACAATTCATAACAAGTACATCAGGTAGTGCGAATGAGAAAATAAACAGAGTATGGAATATAGCCTTACAGCTACAGAGAAAGTGCAGAAATAAAGAAAGCACAAGGACCTTCAGGAGGTAAATGGAAAGATCAGGGAATTTATCCTCAACATATGAGAGTTCATTCAAGAATCTCATAACAGCAGAGAAGAAGGTACTCCTAACTCAAGTGGTATGTGCTCTCAAGCTCCTGCATATTCCGCCCAACAAGAGAGGGGAGAATATAGAAGGTTGGGGTGACATTGCTTCTTTCCCGAGGCAACATTGAGTGTTGATGGAGTCAATGAGGGAGATGGATTCCACTGCATTCACAACTTTGTGCAATTTTCTGCAGTTTTGGGCTGAGTATTTGCTGTACCTATGTGATGCATCCCGCTCGGATATTTTCTACGATGCCTTTGAAGATATTGATGAGCGTTGTTGGAGAAATGACAATTTCCCTTTGTCTTCAGAGGAAGTAGAAAGTTGATGTTCTTTCTTGGCCATAACGACAATGTAGTTGGACCAGGACAAATTGGTGGTGATATTTACACCTGGGAACTTGAAGTTCTTGACCACTTCGCACCAATGACATAATGTATTATAACTAGAGTGGATAGCTCCAATAATAAAAGTATTATACCTGTAAAAATTACATTCTAAATCTCAGCATCTAAATACAGTAAACCATAATTTTAATGGACCCCTTTATAATGAATTATGGATGTTAATGACAAACCTGCCGATGCCACCCCAGCTTACACCCATTCTTCACCCACCGCACGGTCCAGTGACACAGCTGTTGTTGCGGCTCACTTTGTAGCCTCTGAGTTCAGCGCTTTCTTCGGGCTGCCAATTTCAGGGAGTTACGGACTTAGACCCCAAGACCCCTCTACATCAATGCTGACAAGGGTCATACGATTAATTATATATTTTCTAAAATGCCTTCCTAACATCCATATAGACAACATCCATCACCCTACCATCATCAATCCTTCGTCAACTCCTCAAAAAACTTGATCAAGTTAGTGACATGACCTGCCACACACAAAACCATGCCGACTGTCCCTAATTGACCCATTCGCTTCTATCCCAAAGAATCCGATCCAATTGCTCCCCTACTAATAACATGAGGCTCACAGGTCTATAATTCCTTAGATTCTGTCCTGAACTCGATCAAGTGATCTTTAAATGACTCCCACCTCTCAGATGCAGACCTACCCAATAACAGCTGCTACCAGTGAACCCTCCCAAGCTTCTGCCTCATAACGTAATTTACCTTACTCTTATTTGGTACATTCCCACAATCCTTCTCCTTATTCAAAACAATGTTAAAACGTATGAAGTTGTGATCACTATCCCCAAAATGCTCTTCCACTGTAACACCAGTCATCTGGCAAGGCTCATTTGCCAAAAGAAGGACCAGTATGTTCCCTTCTCGGGTTGGACCATCTACATACTGTTTCAAGAAAACCCTCTAGGATGAACCTAACAAATTCTGCCATGTCTAATCCTTTGTCAATCCTTCCTCTGGGTTCACAATTTGTAACTTTTCAATCCTATTTCACACCTTCAGCTTTAATCTTTGGCCTTTGTTCCAACCATCTGCCTATCAAATCCCCCGTAGCTTGCATCCATCCACCTATTACCTGCCACCCTCTCCTGCCTCTCCTCTCTCCCAGCTTTCTTTACCCTTCCCCCTACAATCAGTCTGTAAAATTGTCTCAACCCAAAATATAATCTATCCATGTTCTCTAGAGATGCTGCCTGACCCGCTAAGTTACTCCAGCACTTTGTGCCTTCTAGTATAAACCAGCATCTGCAGATCCCTGTTTCTACAAACGATGTGGATACAGTTGAGAAGAGAATGATAACATATGATCAGCGTCTGACTGCACTGAGCCTGTACTCGCTGGAGTTTAGAAAAATGAGGGGGGGACCTCATTGAAACATACCGAATAGTGAAAGGCTACGATGTGGAGAGGATGTTTCCACTAGTGGGAGAGTCTAGGACAAGAGGTCATAGCCTCAGAATAAAAGGACTTCCTTTAGGAAGGAGATGAGGAGGAATTTATTTTGTCAGAGGGTGGTAAATCTATGGAATTCTTTGCCACAGAAGGGTGTGGAGGGCGTCATTGGATATTTTTTAGGTAGAAATAGATAGATTCTTGATTGATATGGGTGTCGAGGGTTATGGGCAAGAAGGCAGGAGAATGGAGTTAGGAGAGATAGATCAGCCATGATTGAATGGCAGAGTTGACTTGATGGACTGTATAGCCTAATTCTGCACTTATCACTTGACCTTATGATTGGCAGATAAGAGTCAGGTGCGAGAGTGAAGGGTAGAGGTAGGCACAGAGGCTGCGAGGTGAATACCAAAAATCAGCAGATGCTAGAATGTGAGAGGAAAGGAAGGTGAAGAATGAAAATGAATGAGGGATGGTAATTCCTTCCCCCTCTGTTCACTTCTTTACACTCCACGGATGCTGCCTGACCTGCTGAGTTCCAACAGCTGTTCTTTGTTTCCAACAATCAGTAATTGTGGTGGAACATTTATAAACAGTGTGAACAAGATCCCTAAAGTAAGTTATGATCTCCAGATCAGTCTCTTATTTTGTCATCACTTACTACATTCTGCACAATCTTAAGTACAAAAATCTAGGCTAACATTCATGTTACATTGCAAAAGTTGTTTCCACTAGTGGAAGTTGTTTCCACTGGGACCAGAGGCCCTAGCCTCAGAATAAATAGATGTATTGTTAGAAAGGCGATGAAAAGGAATTTATTTAGTCAGAGGGTGGTGAATCTATGGAATTCATTGCCACAGATGACTGTGGAGGCCGTCAATGGATATTTTTAAGATGGAGATTGACAAATTCTTGATCAGTAAGGGTTAGGGGTTATGAGGTGAAGGCAGGAGAATAGGGTTGAGAGGGAAAGATGAAAATCATTGGCTGTAAAACATTTTGCAATGTCCAGAGGGAAACATGGAAAGGCCTTATATACATGATGGTTCCTGTCATATGGTTGCCAGGACTGTATGCAGTCTAACCAATGTTTCACATATATTGGAAATTTATCAGTATTAACTTTAAATATATTCAGCGACCGTACCTCTATAGCACTCTGAATTATAAAGTTCAAAAAAATTTGGAACCTCTACATAAAGAAATTTCTACTCATGTATCTTCTATCTATACTTATATCTAAGAAAAAACTTTTTCACCCAGAGAGTTGTGAATTTATGGAATTCCCTGCCACAGAGGGCAGTGGAGGCCAAGTCACTGGATGGATTTAAGAGAGAGTTAGATAGAGCTCTAGGGGCTAGTGGAGTCAAGGGATATGGGGCGAAGGCAGGCACAGGTTATTGATAGGGGACGATCAGCCATGATCACAATGAATGCTGGCTCAAAGGGCCGAATGGCCTCCTCCTGCACCTATTTTCTATGTTTCTATTTTCTATTACTAAAACTCTCATCCTGACCCCGCAAAATTTGCGCAAAAATGGTACCCTATATCGCTAGGATTTTTAAGCCACCTTACTCACCGTTCTCCTCTGCTTCAAGCGCACCAACTTTTGTTTCCGATCGGTGAAATATTAGAAAAGTTATTGGTATGTTATTCGCCAGGACAGCGGCGCACCTTCTGGCACCCACTATCAATCACTGGCCGCGAGAATAAACTTGAAAGGGCGTAGTGAGCGGGGTCTGTGTTCTGCGAGGGGGGCTGTGCTCTGTGTTCTGCGAGCGGGGTCTGTGTTCTGCGAGTGGGGCCTGTGTTCTGCGAGCGGGGTCTGTGTTCTGCGAGGGGGGCTGTGCTCTGTGTTCTGCGAGCGGGGTCTGTGTTCTGCGAGTGGGGGCTGTGTTCTGCGAGTGGGGCTGTGCTCTGTGTTCTGCGAGCGGGGTCTGTGTTCTGCGAGTGGGGCTGTGCTCTGTGTTCTGCGAGCGGGGGATGTGTTCTGCGAGTGGGGCTGTGCTCTGTGTTCTGCGAGCGGGGGATGTGTTCTGCGAGTGGGGTCTGTGTTCTGCGAGCGGGGTCTGTGTTCTGCTAGCGGGGGCTGTGTTCTGCGAGCGGGGTCTGTGTTCTGCGAGCGGGGGCTGTGTTCTGCGAGGGGGGCTGTGCTCTGTGTTCTGCGAGCGGGGTCTGTGTTCTGCGAGCGTGGTCTGTGTTCTGCGAGCGGGGTCTGTGTTCTGCGAGCGGGGTCTGTGTTCTGCGAGGGGGGCTGTGTTCTGCGAGCGGGGGCTGTGTTCTGCGAGCGGGGTCTGTGTTCTGCGAGCGGGGGCTGTGTTCTGCGAGCGGGGTCTGTGTTCTGCGAGCGGGGGCTGTGTTCTGCGAGCGGGGTCTGTGTTCTGCGAGCGGGGTCTGTGTTCTGCGAGCGGGGTCTGTGTTCTGCGAGCGGGGGCTGTGTTCTGCGAGCGGGGTCTGTGTTCTGCGAGCGGGGTCTGTGTTCTGCGAGGGGGGCTGTGCTCTGTGTTCTGCGAGCGGGGTCTGTGTTCTGCGAGTGGGGTCTGTGTTCTGCGAGGGGGGTCTGTGTTCTGCGAGGGGGGCTGTGCTCTGTGTTCTGCGAGCGGGGTCTGTGTTCTGCGAGCGGGGTCTGTGTTCTGCGAGCGGGGTCTGTGTTCTGCGAGGGGGGCTGTGCTCTGTGTTCTGCGAGCGGGGTCTGTGTTCTGCGAGCGGGGTCTGTGTTCTGCGAGTGGGAGCCCACGCCACCCCCTCTCCCATACACCCCCTACCCCATATACCCCCTCCCCCATACACCCCCTCCCCCATACACCCCCTCCCACACACCCCCTCCCCCACCCCCACCCCCTACACCCCCCATCCTCCCCTACACCCCCGTCCCTCCCCTACATCCCCCCTCCCTCCCCCACACCCCCTCCCTCCCCTACACCTCCTCTCCCTCCCCTACACCCCCCTACAATCCCCCAACACCCCCCATCCTCCCCTACCACCCCCTCCCCTACACACCCCTCCCCTACACCCCCCTACCCTACACACCCTACCCTACACCCCCTGCCCTACACACCCCCTACACCCTCCCCCTCCATCCCCTACATCCCCCCTCCATCCCCTACACCCCCCCTCCCTCCCCTACATCCCCCCTCCCTCCCCTACACCCCCCCTCCCTCCCCTACACCCCCCTCCCTCCCCTACATCCCCCCTCCCTCCCCTACACCCCCCTACAACCCCCCAACACCCCCCATCCTCCCCTACACACACCCTCCCCTACACACCCCCTACACCCTCCCCCTCCTTCCCCTACACCCCTCCTCCTCTACAACCCCCCCTCCTACACCCACCCCCCCTCACCCACCCCCCACCCACCCCTCCTCCCCCACACTACCCCACACTCCCGTCCCCCACACTCCGCCACACTCCCCCTACCACACACGCCCCCTCCCCTACCCCCACAACCTCTCCTACCTCCACAACCCCCCCCTACCCCCAGCATCCCCCCACCACTCCCCCCCACCCCCACCATCCCCTCCCCATCCCCACCATCCTCCCCTACCCTCACCATCCAGGTTTTATTTTTCTAAACTCCAGCGAGTAAACCTCCACTTTATTTCTGTAATGAGGTAACCAGAACTGAATTCCAAACGTGGCTGAACAAAAGTAGCTCTCAGCCTTTGAAGCTGTGCGAAGGGGTTACATAAGATTGAAGCCAGACAATGCTAAGAAATCACATCCAATGGCGGGAAGTGCCTGATGGTGGGAGCCTTTGTGGAAAAGGACAGTACGATTTCATGCTGAGAGTTGTTGGGAGGTTGTAGATATGGAGTGAAGGGCCTGAGGACAGTACACAAACTTCCCCCAGAACAACGCCTTTAAATATGGAAAAAATGAATGTTAGAATAGAATAGAATTTATTTGCCACACGACCAGGGTCGGTGGAATTTGGGTTGTCAGCAGCGATACATTAATAAAGAACATACAACCACAATAAAAAATGTAACACAAACATCCACCACAACATTCATCACTGTGGTGGAAGGCACAAAATTTGGCCAGTCCTCCTCCATTTCCCTCCCGTGGACAGGACCAGAGTCCAGAGTCAGCCCAGGATCGGCTCTTCCTCACCGGAGACCACGGCTTAAGTTGTTGTAGGCCGCAGGCGGTCGAGATTTAAAGTCTCCGCCGCAGCCAGAAGCACCGTAGACTGCAGGGCCGGCGGTCGAAGCTCCCCTCCAGGGGTGATGATAAGTCCATGCCGGCCCCGCGGTAGAAGTTGGCCGTGGGCCGGCAGTGATGGCTTCTTCTTCCCCCGGGTCCCCTACGAGGGATCCCGGGCTGTAGACGCCGCACCAGCTGGAGCTCTGCAGACCGCGGCTTCAGGCTGCCGGCTGCCCCGGGCCAGCGAAACAGAGTGCTCCCCTCCAGCGAGCCCCAGCGAGGGCTCACCCGCTCCACATCGAGAGTCCACGCTGCGCCCGCCGCTGAAGCCCCGGGCGCGTCTCTGGGAAAGGCCGCGCCGATCCTTGATGTTAGGCCACGGGGGAGGCGACCTGGAAAAAGTCGCCTCTCCATGGAGGAGGCGACCGAAGCGGTTTCCCCCTTACCCCCCCACACCACCCCCCACACAAGACACACAAAGAAACATTAAATACATACTTTAAAACATACTAAAAAATAAAAAAAAGTTGAAAAAACTGACGCGCTGCTGACATGGCTGCACACAGAGGAGGCGTGACTAATGATAGGTATTCCTCAAAACAATGTATCCAAATTTCTCCGACAAAGCTTATTGCACAGGGAATGAGGGAGATTGACGTGCGACTGAAGTTGCTGAATTACGACTGAAAGTACCCAGTCAAATGTCTACAATATGGTGATTTAACAAGGAAATGTCATAGTTATATTCCATTCTGGAAATATAAAATGTTCAAATGCTTATTGCTGAAAAAAAAAGAACGCTACATATACTGTAGATTTCTAGACCATCTTTTTTTTCCATTCTTCATAACGAAGTCCATACCCTCAGATTTTCCTAATTTATATTCCATCTCCACCTTCTTGCTGACATGCTTTTTATAGACTATTTTTTTATAGACCCCACCGGGGCTGGCATGGGCTAGCTCCTCATGCCAGCAGGATCCATCAGCGTTTTGGATCCACCCTTATATTGCTACGGAAGGAATTGTCTATGAATAAGAGAACTAGCACACCAATTGACAGAGCAGCAGCAAAGGCAGGACATGAGATGAGATGAGATGAGATGAGGAAAACATTTTTCACACAGAGAGTGGTGAATCTCTGGAATTCTCTGCCACAGAAGGTAGTTGAGGCCAGTTCATTGGCTATATTTAAGAGGGAGTAGCTGTGGCCCTTGTGGCTAAAGGGATCAGGGGGTATGGAGAGAAGGCAGGTACTGGATAGTGAGTTGGATGATCAGCCATGATCATATTGAATGGCGGTGCAGGCTCGAAGGGCCGAATGGCCTACTCCTGCACCTATTTTCTATGTTTCTATGTTTGTATGACATAGGAAGCTGCATCTGTGGCTGGGAAAAGATAACATCAGAGAAGGGTCTTAAGATCCACCAGGGCAGGGAAAGGTGCCTGGAAAAGCTTGGTGTGTGGCCTCGCATTGGCCATTACCTTCTAAGAGGTAGGCCAAATCAGTCGAGTGAAGCCCAGTGGCAGGTTAACCACCACAGTCCACAGGGTATCAGCACCCCAGGCGAAGCTCAACCAAGTACTGTCCCACCAACGGACACGAGTCCAGAGCCCAACCAGCCACAGTCAGTGGTAGAGAGGAAGATGGAAGGAAAAAAGCAGAATGGAGCAGTCACTGGCTGTGGCTGAAGAGAAAAGATGCTGTCTGGGCTGCCACGTGACCATCTAGAGGCTAACCATAAGACACACACCCAGGGCTGATCACCCTGCGGTGGGCCTGCCTCGACTGAGGATGTCTTGTGATAAAAGGCCGAAATACCCAGTGATGTTGACGTACACAACTGAACATGTGTCTGATTGGTAGCAAAAACACCTAGTGGTCATCCCCAAGAATACCGGGTGTCAGTTGTGGTGAAGAACCTTAGGGATTGTAACATCCAGTCCTACTAAACAATATGCATCTTCCTCACATTAACTGTTCGACCTAGCTTTATATCATATGCAAACCTGCTTATGCTACACTTTCCCCTTTTATTTAAGTCATTAATAAAGTTGGCAAAAAGCTGAAGACCCAGCATTGGCTCAATGCCAATTATAGCAGCAGTATGCCAAGCCAAACATAAGTCTCTCATTCCTACTGTTTAGTATACTTTACTAGTCTATGATTAAGGGGACATAGCTACAAAATATGGGCTGGTCATTTGAAACTGAGATGCATAGAAATGTATTCTCTCAAAGAGTGAATGTCTGGAATTCTTGGCCCCAAACGATGGGGAGGCTAGATCATTTGATATATTTAAGGTCTTCTTACTTCCCTATAATTCTGCAACTTATTCTCTTTCACACACCGTTTAACTCCGTTTAATTATTTTATACCACTTATGTACACAGGGGGATAACTTGCAGCAATGAATTAAATTCTCAGCTACTCTTTCAAATGTCAAAAGGAATAAGAATACCTTCCAGAAACCCTCTTGATCACAAGGAGAACATACAAGCTTCACACAAGTCAGCACCTGAGATCAGGATCAATCATTGGTCCCTGATACCGTGGCAACCATGCCGACTGTTGTACCATGATTCCACACAATCCCAATCACCCTTTTCTTCTGATTAATCAGCTTACATGTCCCCTCACCCTTAGAATAATTAATTATAATGTATTTCCTGAACAAAATTCCTTCTTGGCATCAATACTCCGCTGCCTGACAACTTCTAAACTTAAAATCCTGAGAACACACATTCCTCTGTATGCTTTCTCATACACCTTTATTTGAACGATAATGCGAAGCTGTGTGGAGTGTTTTCTATGTATTTTGGGTAAATTGAATAGCATGACAGTTTATGTGACACCAGTGGTTTAGTTACTGAGAAAATGTTTTGCTCTAGGTGCTTTTACTGATCTTGAATATTCAAGTGAGGTCTCTAAACCTTGGGTGCTTCAAAAGGGATCAGGGGGTATGAAATATAGAAACATAGAAAATAGATGCAGGAGTAGACCATTCGGCCCTTCGAGCCTGCACCCCCATTCATATAACCATATAACAATTACAGCACGGAAACAGGCCATCTCGGCCCTACAAGTCCGTGCCGAACAACTTTTTTCCCTTAGTCCCACCTGCCTGCACTCATACCATAACCCTCCATTCCCTTCTCATCCATATGCCTATCCAATTTATTTTTAAATGATACCAACGAACCTGCCTCCACCACTTCCACTGGAAGCTCATTCCACACCGCTACCACTCTCTGAGTAAAGATGTTCCCCCTCATGTTACCCCTAAACTTCTGTCCCTTAATTCTGAAGTCATGTCCTCTTGTTTGAATCTTCCCTTTTCTCAAAGGGAAAAGCTGATTCACATCAACTCTGTCTATCCCTCTCATCATTTTAAAGACCTCTATCATGTCCCCCCTTAACCTTCTGCGCTCCAGAGAATAAAGACCTAACTTATTCAACCTTTCTCTGTAACTTAGTTGTTGAAACCCAGGCAACATTCTAGTAAATCTCCTCTGTACTCTCTCTATTTTGTTGACGTCCTTCCTATAATTGGGCGACCAAAATTGTACACCATACTCCAGATTTCGTCTCACTAATGCCTTGTACAATTTTAACATTACATCCCAGCTTCTATACTCTATACTATATGATCATGGCTGATCATCCAAATCAGTATCCTGTACCTGCCTTCTCTCCATACCTCCTGATCCCTTTAGCCACAAGGGCCACATCTAACTCCCTCTTTAATATAGCCAATGAACTGGCCTCAACTACCTTATGTGGCAGAGAATTCCAGAGATTCACCACTCCCTGTGTGAAAAATGTTTTCCTCATCTCGGTCCTAAAAAAATTCCCCCTTATCCTTAAACTGTGACCCCTTGTTCTGGACTTCCCCAACATCGGGAACAATCTTCCTGCATCTAGCCTGTCCAACCCCTTAAGAATTTTGTAAGTTTCTATAAGATCCCCCCTCAATCTTCTAAATTCTAGCGAGTACATGCCGAGTCTATCCAGTCTTTCTTCATATGACAGTCCTGACATCCCAGGAATCAGTCTGGTGAACCTTCTCTGTACTCCCTCTATGGCAAGAATGTCTTTCCTCAGATTAGGAGACCAAAACTATACGCAATACTCCAGGTGTGGTCTCACCAAGACCCTGTACAACTGCAGTAGAACCTCCCTGCTTCTATACTCAAATCCTTTTGCTATGAATGCAAACATACCATTCGCTTTCTTCACTGCCTGCTGCACCTGCATGCCTACTTTCAATGACTGGTGTACCATGACACCCAGGTCTCGTTGCATCTTCCCCTTTCCTAATCGGCCACCATTCAGATTATAGTCAACTTTCCTGTTTTTGCCACCAAAATGGATAACCTCACATTTATCCACATTATACTGCATCTGCCATGCATTTGCCCACTCACCCAGCCTATCCAAGTCACCTTGCAGCCTCCTAGCATCCTCCACACAGCTAACACTGCCCTTCAGCTTCATGTCATCCGCAAACTTGGAGATGTTGCATTCAATTCCCTCGTCTAAATCATTAATATATATTGTAAATAGCTGGGGTCCCAGCACTGAGCCTTGCGGTACCCCACTAGTCACTGCCTGACATTGTGAAAAGGACCCGTTTACTCTTACTCTTTGCTTCCTGTCTGTCAGCCAGTGAAGAGAAAAAGATTAGTTAAAACAAATGTAGTTCCCTTGTAGTCAGATACAGGTGAATTGATCATGGGGTACAAGGACATGGCAGACCAATTGAATAACTACTTTGGTTCTGTCTTGGGACCCGTTTACTCCTACTCTTTGCTTCCTGTCTGCCAGCCAGTTCTCTATCCACATCAATACTGAACCCCCAATACCATGTGCTTTAGGTTTGTATACTAATCTCTTATGTGGGACCTTGTCGAAAGCCTTCTGAAAGTTCAGATCTAACACATCCATTGGTTCTCCCTAATCCACTCTACTAGTTACATCCTCGAAAAATTCTATAAGATTCGTCAGACATGATTTACCTTTCATAAATCCATGCTGACTTTGTCCAATGATTTCACCACTTTCCAAATGTGCTGCTATCCCATCTTTAATAACTGATTCTAGCAGTTTCCCCACTACCGATGTTAGACTAACTGGTCTGTAATTCCCCGTTTTCTCTCTCCCTCCCTTTTTAAAGAGAAGGCAGGTACAGGATACTGAGTTGGATGATCAGCCATGATCATATTGAATGGCGGTGCAGGCTCGAAGGGCTGAATGGCCTACTCCTGCACCTATTTTCTATGTTTCTAAAGAGGTGGTCCATAGTGTTTTGTTGCCAAGGTAGGATTAGAGTTCTGCAGCAGATCAGTTCAAGACTCTGATGGTTACAAGAAAGTAGCTGTTCCTGAACCTGGTGATATGGTACTTCAGGCTTCTTTGTGATTATATCTATGTGCCCAGGACAGGTCACCTGAGATTAAACTTCCAGGAATTTGAAGCTGTTAACTTTCCACACTACAGCCCCCCCCCACCCCCACCAATGCAAACTGGCACATGATCTACCGACTTCCCATTCTGAAATTAAGGATTAGTTCCTTGGATTTCTTGACATTGAGCAAAAGGTTGTTGTTGTGGCATCACTCAACCAGGTGTTCTACCTCAATCCCCAGAAATACTGAGGGACTGACGATACAGCGTGACGGAGGAACCGAAGGAAATTCAAATTAGTCATCAAATTGTGTTGGGTAAACTGTTGGGACTGAAGGCAGATAAATCCCAAAGGCCTGATGGTCTGCATCCCAGAGTACTCAAGGAGATGCCCTAGAAATTGTGGATGCATTGGCGATCATTTTCCACTGTTCTAAAGAGTCTGGATCAGTTCCTGTGGACTGGAGGGTAACTAATGTAACCCACTTTTTAAGAAAGGAAGGAAAGAAAATAGTAAGATTAAACGAGAACTTACCAGTTCGAAGTTTGATCGTTATTTTATGAGGAGTACGTTGAGGGAATACGTGAAGAACCTTGCCAGGACGCATGCGTGTCATTCTTCAAAGCAGCGGTGTGAAATCACAGATAACTGTAATGACTGAACATAGTAAGATTAGAGAAGAAATACCAGTTGAGTATATGATCATGGGTGGGAGCGGAGGGCACGTATTCCCTCAACATACTCCTCATAAAATAACGATCAAACTTCGAACTGGTAAATTCTCGTTTAATCTTACTATTTTACTTCGGAGTCACGTGAGTGACTACATGAAGATTTTAAAGATCTGTGATTTCATGCCGTGGAAACGAGTCCATGCATCACATCTGCCTTAATGACTGTGGGAGGAATTGTGTCAACATAATTTAGACATGAATCCGACATTGAAATCCATGAAAAATTTATTAACACCAAATTATTGCGCTTGAAACTTGGAGTGCACCTTGACAACAAACTGGACTGGTCTGTCAACTCTGACTCCCTCTACAAAAAAGGCCAGATCAGACTCTTTTTCCTCAGAAGGCTCAAATCCTTCAATGTGTGTAAGGATATGCTGCACATGTTTTACAACACAGTGGTCGCAAGCGTTATTTTCTACGCTGTTGTCTGCTGGGGCAACAGCATTAGTGCAAAAAACAATAGGAAGCTGGTCAAACTGGTTAAACGAGCTAGCTCAGTGCTGGAGGGGAGAGTAGACTCTGGGATGGAGGTGCTTGAGAGGCGTATGAGGCACAAGGTGCAGGTCATCCTGAAAAACCCCGGGCATCCCCTCTATTTAATTCTGGAGAGTCAAAAGAGCACTCGGAACAACAACCGGCTCCTCTCCCTGCCCTGTAGAACGGAGCGGTTCAGGAGATCCTTCACCCCTGCAGCCATTAGATTTTATAATTCGGACCGCTAGGCTGTAGGGGGATGCATTTTGCAATTATTAATTTTTAACTGTTAATTATTGGTCTTTTTAAGTATTTAATGCTCTCAGGTAGTGTCCACATTGTATTCTATGTATTTTCTGTCTGCGTTCGTTTTGAATCTGTGGGTTTGTTGGTTGGGAGCTTCTGGACATCTGAATTTCCCTGAGGGGATCAATAAAGTATTTATTATTATTATTATTATTATTATAGCCCCTATTTATGAGGTAAATTAAATTACAGAACTTAAAATTGTTTCTGCAAACGTTCCAGGTTTAATGACTGGTTTATGATAAAATAGTTGGAATGTTTTTTCCCCTGACCATCCTGCTGTCTTGAGGATTTGGTCCATTGGTACATCCAACTGGATAGCTGCCGATGTAGCTGCAGCCCTGGTGGAATGAGATTTAAAAATATTAGTATCCACCCCAGCCTGTGTTAGAACCTGTTTCAGCCATCTTGAGATGGTCTGGACCGTCACTTTTTTGTGTGGTTGCTTGTGGCTGATTAAAAGTGCCTTCTCATTGCCTCTGCTGATTTTTGTGTTCTCCATGTATAACAACAAATGTCTTACTATACAGAGACGATCATCCATTGGGTAAGACCTAAATTCTATATTGAGGCCTGCTGATCCCTGTCTGTTCTGCTTAACTAATTCATAAATATGAAACGTAATATTTCCAGATGAAGAAGTCATGTTGTCCAGTCTTAATTTATGTAACGACTGTACCCTTTGTGCCGTGACCAAAGCCATTAGCATGACTGTTTTCAGTGTCAGTCTATGTAGGGACAGAGCTGTTGCTGGAGACCAATTCCTTAGCATCGTCAGGACAATACTCACATCCCATATTTGAGAGTACCTGGTTCTTGGGGGATTGGTATTAAAAATTCCCCTCATAAGTTTTGTTACCAGGGGGTGAGTCCCAACAGAATGATGCTCTGTTCCTTGCCATAGATAAGTTGATAGGGCACTTCTGGCGCAGTTGATGGCACTATAACTGAGCCCCTCATCATAATGGAGGCCTGCCAGGAATTCCAGAACAGACGGGATGTTCATTAATCTGTAGGTGATGCTGTTTCTGTGACAATACATCTCCCATTTCCTGATATAGACCAGATACTGTTTTCTGGTGGACTGTCTGTGGGCCGCCGAAATTATGTTCACTGTTCGGTCCGTCAGTCCCAGCTGTAGTAGAGGTATTTTTAGACTCTACAAATTAATAAATTCATATAGTTATGACATGGGTGGCTATCCCTTGTTACGGGATGAACCAATAAATCTGGTCTATTCGGGATGGTGATACATGGTTCTAATACCATGTTGAGTATCACAGGGAACCATTGTTGAGTAGGCCAATCGGGTACTACCAAAATACCAGACGCAGAGTCTTGCTGTATTTTCCTTAATACCCGACTGATGAGGCAGAAAGGAGGGAATGCATAAATAAACAATTTCCCCCAATGCAGCGAAAATGCATCTGTCGCCGCTGCCCCAGGGTCTGGTTCCCACGAAACATAGTTTGATAACTGGTGATTAAGTCTGGATGCGAATAGATCGATATCTGGTGTTCCATACCGTGCTGTAATATCAGCAAATACTTTTTTATTCAACATCCATTCGGTGTTTTCATTAAATTTGCGTGACCTGGTGTCTGCCACTAAATTTAGTTTACCTGGTAGGTAAGTAGCTGATATCCAAATATGTCTCTGGATACACCATTGCCAAATTGTATTAGCCAGATTGTCACATGATGTCAATTTGTTTCCACCCATGTGGTTGATATATGCTACCACGGTGGTATTGTCAATCTGTAGTCTAACATGCTGGTGATATAACCCAGAACAATATGACTTTAGGCCATGGAATGCACCCAATATTTCCAGGTAGTTTATGCCCAGTGTTTGTAATAATGATGCCTCCTGTGCAGTCCATCTACCTCCACAGCTGGAGATGGAATTGGTGGCACCCCAACCAAGTGCACTGGCATCAGTTTGTAGCACCATAGAAGGGTTGCTGATAATGATTGGATTGAAACAAAGCCGAATATTATCTTTCCACCATTTTAGTTCCATTATAGCTTTGATTGGTAGCTTCATTGGTCTGTCAAAATGACCAGCATTAATTTTGAGTGCTCGTATTTTTGCTCTCTGTAAATTTTGGTAATGTAAAGGTCCGAATTGTGTGGCTGGAAAAGCAGCCACCATTTTGCCAATTACTTTTGCTGCCAATCTGATGGACGGTTTACTGATGTCAATGAGGTTATTGCAATCCTCTATTAAGTCTATAGCCTTTCCCTTTGGCAAAGTCACTGACATGTGAACTGAGTCAATGGTGAACCCCAAATAGTCCATAGTAGTGGAAGGCGTTAATTTAGATTTAACTGGATGGATAATAAACCCTAGTTTTTCAAATAACTGTTTTGTGGCTGTTACGGTTTGTTTGGCCAATTCCAAAGTTTTGCCCACAATAAGTATGTCATCTAGATATGCCATGACCATGTGTTTTCGTTTCCGTAGAAACGCTAGGGCTGGTTTCAAAATATTTGTGAACAGCCTGGGGGCTGATGTTAACTCATTTGGCAGCGCTCTATACTGCCATTGCTGTCCCATCCAGTTTAATTTTAAGTGACATCTGTGGTCACCTCGTATAGGCACTGAATAGTAAGCATCTTTTAAATCGATGCTAGCCATGAAGTAACCTTTGGAAATCAATTGTTTTGCAGTAACAAAGGTTTCCATTTTAAAATGAATATATTGTACAAATGTATTCAATTTGGTCAAATAGTATATCCCTGGATACTGCTTAAAATATAAGTGTCAGTCGTTAACATACTCCATGCATCCAGAAAGAAGTGTAATCTCCCCCCAACCTCCATGCTCCCTGCAATTTGTAGGGAACCAGACCCACCTACCTCCATAGTTACCAGTGGCAGGTTTACTTCTTTTTGTAAATCCTTCGTTGATGTTGAGGCGCCGGTGTCTGGGTTTGTGGTTGGGTTGGTGTTGGAGGTTTGCGTATTTTCCAAAAAGGCCGGCCTGGGCCATGGCCTAAAAAAGACTCATGTTCGGTGTACCGGACCTTTGAGCTTTCACCAGTTTGTCTTGTTCTACTGGTGGGTGCGTAAGTTGTGTGTAAGTAAGTGGGTGCTGTTTATGGCCGTAGTAGGTTTTTGATGAAGTCGCTTTTATGAGCCCCAGGGTTTTTGCCTCCTCATCGAGCTCCTTGACTTGCTTCGATAGGTTACCTCCAAATAGTAACATTGGTGGTTTTACGTTTCCAGGTTTGCACAGACCTGCGAATTTTGGGTTTAGAGCAGGTCGGATGGCACTCTTCCTGATGCTGCTTATTTCATATTGTGTGTTGCAAAGCAGTGCCAGTGCATCCTGTTGGTCCTGCAACATGTCCTTCTCATCTACTGTGCAGGCGAAAGCTGTTATTCCCGCTGTTAGGAGCTTTAGTACCTTTTGGAGTTTGACATCCATGCCTCTAACTCCTGCTCCGATATGTTTCCATATGAAATTATTTACAACAGGAACATTCAGGGATATACAGTTACCCGGTGCCAAGTGTCTTGCCGTGGTGTCCAATACAGCCTGTTCCTGTAGCTGGTTAAAGGACATATAATCTATACTGGCAGCTAGTTTTTTTTCCAGGTTTTGGCCAGTCTGCTCTGGCTGTATGAAGTTGGACACCATGTCCAGTAGATTTTCACGTTCCTGCACCCCTTGCACACTTCTCTTCTGCAAACCCCTCTTCAGGATCAGCCCAGAACTGACCCCCAGTACTCCCCTCGGACGAGGGAGATGCACTGTGCAGCCCTACAAGAGGTGCTGCTGTGGGTTTAACATAGTGCCCACAGTGACTAGACTCCATCTCCCGGAGCCTGTCACGTTGGAGCAACTGCTCCACACACCGCTCCATCTGGCTCCAGCGCTCACGGTCGCTGGCCGCTCGCGGCTGCTCTAAATCGGACTCATTTGAGTCAACGACTTTGTTGGTTTTTTGTTTTGCCTTACCGCCCGGCCGCGGAGTGGATCTGGCCGGTGCGGAGGCGAAGTCGGGCACAGCTGTTCCCATTACGGGTGATTCATGTGCCGCTGGCCGTTGCTGGCTGCCCGCAACTCCGCGGTCCTCCCCCGCCAGCTTTGTCGCAGCCCTCGTTGTTTTCTTGGACTTGTCCATTGACTCCCCACCTGTAAATCAGTATGGGAACAACACAAAAGACCGCAGAGTATCTCTTACCTGCAGGTTCCAGCTTTTAAAACTGCCGCTGCGGGGGAACGTCGTTCCACCCCGTCTGACTGTTTTGCAATGCGTGTAGCGATATGGCACGCATGCGTCCTGGCGGGGTTCTTCACGTAGTCACTCACGTGACTCCGAAGTAAAACGGGATTATAGACCAGTTAGCCAGCAATCGGTAGTGGAAAAGAAGCTTGAGATGATTATTAAATATGTAATAGCAGCGCATTTGGAAAGCAGTGACAGGATCGGTCAAAGTCAGCATGGATTTATGAAGGGTAACTCATGCTTGAATCATTTTCTGGAATTTTTTGAGGATCTAACAAGTAGAATGGATAAGGGAGAGCCAGTGGATGTGGTGTATATGGACTTTCAAAAAGCCTTTCAAAAACAAGATATTAGTGTGCACAATTAGAGCACATGATATTGGGGGTAGGGTATTGACATTGAGAACTGATTGGCAGACAAGAAGCAAAGAGCAGAAATTAACAGGTCCTTTCCAGAATGGCAGGCAGTGACTAGTAAGGCTCAGTGCTGGGGCCCCAGTTATTTACAATATATATTAACGATTTAGACAAGGGAATCAAATGTAACATCTCCAAGTTTGCGGATGGCACAAGGCTGGGTGGCAGTGTGAGCTGTGAGGAGGATGCTATGAGGCTGCGGGGTGACCTGAATAGATTGGGTGAGTGGGCACAAGCATGGCAGTTACAGTATAATGTGGATAAATGTGAGGTCATCCACTTTGGTGGCAAGAACAAGAAGGCAGATTATTACCTGAGTGGTGTCAGATTGGGAAAAAGGGAGGTGCAACGAGACCAAGGTGTCCTTGTACATTATCACTGAAAGTAAGCATGCCGGTACAGCAGGCAGTGAAGAAAGCTAATGACGTCGCCTTCATATCGAGAGGATTTGAGTATAGGATCAAGGAGGTCCTAATGCAGTTGTACAGGGCCCTGGTGAGACCGCACCTGGAGTATTGTTTGCAGTTTAGGTCTCCTAATTTGAGGAAGGACATTCTTGCTATTGAGGGAGTACAGCATAGGTTCACCATATCAATTCCCGGGATGGCGGGACTGACATACTGTATGATGAACGAATGGGTTGACTGGGCTTGTATTCATTGGAATTGATGAGAGGGGATCTTATAGAATCTTATAGAATCGTACATAAAATTTCTTAAGGGACTGGACAGGCTAGATGCAGAAAAAATGTTCCTCATGTTGTGGGAGTCCAGAACCAGGGGTCACAGTTTAAGAATAAGGGGTAGGCCAATTAGGACTGAGATGAAGAAAAACATTTTCACCCAGAGAATTTTTGAAGTTCTCTGCCACAGGATGCAGTGGTGGCCATTTCATTGGATGCATACAAGAGAAAGTTAGATATATCTCTTAGGGCTAATGGAATCAAGGGTTATGGGGAAAAAGCAGGAGCAGGGTACTGATTCTGGATGATCAGCCATGATCATATTGAATGGCGGTGCTGGCTCAAAGGGCCGAATGGCCTACTCCTGCACCTATTTTCTGTTTCTATGTTTCTTTTTGTTTTGTTTTTTTGTTTATTTTATTAGAAGTTAATACAGTACAAAACAGTACAGTGGAACCTAATTTTAGGTGCCAACTATGTCATACCGTAATCCATTCTATGTACAACCTCTAGTTTTATGTTTTGAGAAGGAAGTAAGCAAGACAAGAAAAAGAAAACAATAGAAAGGGGAAAAAGAGGAAAAATAGTTGATAGAGAATAGAAAAATGTGAAGTGTGTATATAAAAAAAAGAAAAGGTGGAAAGTAGAAATAGGAGAGAAGGCCCCTTAAAAGAGAAATTTTCAAATCTTTATTCGGAGATGTAGATCTATCCACGGCATGAACTGCGGCAATCTTTACGGTACCGCTGCATCACATGATTCCAAAAAGTCGATGAAAGGAGACCAACTCCTAAAGAATTGGTCATATTTATCTATTAGTCGGAGTCTCATTTCTTCTTGTTTCTATGTTTCTAATCTTAATTTGAGAAAAGGAGTGTTACAGCAAATACCTTGTTGGCGGCTCAGTGGGCTTAGGCGGCACTGTGGCATTGTGGTAGAGTTGCTGCCTTACAGCGCCATGGACCCAGGTTCGATCCTGTCTACGGGTACTGTATGTATGCAGTTGGCTTGAAGGGCCGAATGGCCTACTCCTGCTCCTATTTGCTATGTTTCTATCTTTACACTGACTCATCACCATACATGATTCATCCAACAATAGTGGTATTGTTCATGAATTTATCAATGGCATTGGAGCTGTGCTTAGCCACAAAGTTGTTGAGAGAGTAAAACAGAGAATAGTCATAACATGTGCGGACGTGGCGCCGACGGACGAGAAGCCGAAGCAAAGAAGTGGAAGCCAAATAACTGAATGGAAACAAAGCCGAAACGCCAAATAACCGAATTTAAACAAAGCCGAAATGCCAACTAACCGACAGGGTGGAATGTCTAAATGCAAACTAACCGAAAGGGCGGGACACCTAAAAGCCAACTAACTGAAAGGCTGCGGCGCCTAAAAGCAAACTCACCAAATGGCCGTTCTGCCGAAACGCTACCTACCCGAAAGGCAGCGTCGCCTACAAGTCAACGGACCGAATGCCGCTCAACAGAAAAGAAAAATAACGGACATGACATTACTGGGGGGGCGGGACTTGTCAGCGATTGGTCCAGACCCCCGCGTCCATCACATTACTGAGGAGGGATGAACATTGTCCCACACCTCTGCTCTACCCGACCCACAGCCCACTGAGGGTGGCCGTGAGAGAGTGGGGGCTGTCCCGAGGGATGCGCACCTTCAGTCACCTGTAACATGGTGCTTGGGTTCAGATTGCCCAGTCACCTATGGCTTATGTGGGAAAATGACTCCCATGCTCCCGTCTCCCCCCTCTCTCTCTCCCTTCTATCACTCCCTTCTCTCTCTCCCCCTTCTCTCTCTCCCCTTCCCCTCTCTCTCCCCTCTCTCTCCTCCTCTCTCGCCCTCTCTCTCCTCCTCTCTATTCCCCTCCTCTCTCTCCCCCCTCTCCCTCCTCTCTCTCCCCTTCTCTCTTTCTCTCCCCTTTTCTCTCTCTCCCCCTTCTCTCTCCCCTCTCTCACTTCTCTCTCTTCCCTTCTCTCTTTCTCTCCTTCTCTCTCTCTCCCCCTCTTCTCTCTCCCTTCTCTCTCTCCCTTCTCTCTCTCCCCTCTTTCTCTCCCCTCTTATCTCTCTCCCCCTCTCTCTCCCTTCTCTCTCTCCCCATCTCTCTTTCTCTCACCTATTCTCTCTTCCCCTGCTCTCCCCCCACTCCCCTCTCTCTCTCTCCCCTTCTCTCTTTCCTCCTCTCTCTCCCCCTCCTCTCTCTCCCTATCCCCTCTTCTCTCTCTCCCCCCCCTCTCTCTCCTTTCAGCCCACCAGGGAAAGTGTGTGTGTGTCCACCCCCCCCCCCCCCATGTTTTAAAAACAATTTACTATGCCCGAGCCATCTGTCCCTGCGGCTGGGGTGGGGTGAATCACCCAGTGTGGGTGTCAGGATCCAGGGGTCGGAGGAGGGGAGGAAATCACCCTGGTGTGGGGGTTGGGGTCCGATGGTGGTGCATCGTGGTCAGTGACTCTGGGTGGGCGGAGGGACCAGCCTGTCCCACACCTCCGCTCCACCCGACCCACAGCCCGTCACAGTGCAGCCGCACGGGGGAAATGAGGCGGACAGTGGCCATGGGAGTGTGGGGGCTGTCCCGGAGGATGCGCACCTTCGGACGCTTACAACTTGGTGCTTGGGTTCAGATTGCCCAGTTCAGATAACCCATGGCTTATGTGGGAAAATGACCCCCACCCATCCACCGGTGGAGACGGAGGAGAGAGAGAAGGGGGAGAAAAAGAGGAGAGAAGGGAGAGAGAGAGGGGAGAGAGGGAGGAGGTGGAGAGAGAGTAGAGAGAGAAGGGGGATAGAGAAGGGAGAGAGAGAAGGGGGGTAGAGAAGGGAGAGAGAGTGGGGGAGAGAGAGGGGGAGAGAGAGGGGAGGGGAGAGAGAGAAGGGGAGAGAGAGAGAAGGGAGTGGTAGAAGGGAGAGAGAGGGGAGAGAGAGAAGAGGGGAGAGAGAAGGGTAAGACGGGAGCATGGGGGTCATTTTCCCACACGCCATAGGTGACTGGGCACTCTGAACCCAAGCACCAAGTTGTAAGCGGCCGAAGGTGTGCATCCCTCGGGACAGCCCCCACTCTCCCATGACCACCCTCCGTGGGCTGTGGGTCGGGTGGAGCAGAGGTGTGGGACAATGTTCACCCCTCCACAGTAATGTGATGGACGCGGAGGCTGGACCAATCGCTGACAAGTCCCGCCCCCAGACACACCTGGTGCATCCTCGGACATGAGATATATTGAACCAAGCCTTCCCCCCTCTTTGTTGAATAAGGCATCCAAATCCACATCTAAAATACATAGTGCCCGCAGTTTGCCCTATTTTAACATGGTTTGCAACAGGCTTCACAGTATTTTGGAATAGTTTCCAGCAGCAGTTGGAGGCAACAGGCACCTCACATTTTCATGAATTCCCAAGTTATGAATAAATATTAATGAAGAGTGCATTGGTGCTGACTGCACTTTACAAAATGAAGTGGAAGTAAATATTCTACATGTGAATTGCACCATGCCAAATTAGAGCAGGGCAGATTTGATTGTACAAGATGATTACAGTGAATGTTTTCCAACACTATCCAGTTTCTGCCCAGTACAAGTTTCAAATAGAAAAAGTTAAAAATAAGTTAACCAAGTATTTTATGTGGTAAATTAATGCACAAACGTAGAGAAATATAGTAAAACTACAAATTGTAAGTCACTTACAATAAGTTGTTTTTTATAATTATTGTGGAGAGCTAAAATAAGATGTAGCTTGTATAACATAAAACATTCAGATTTGCACTTTAATTTGTCACAGTTCTTCCCTCAGACAGTTGCATAACTGTGTAGACAAACTGGCTGCGGAAAGAATTTTGTGAAAGGATTCTATTCTGAAAGAACATTCTTGTTTTTCCTGTTGCCGCTCAATCAAATATTTATGGACATTACCTCATTGGTGTACAACGAAAATACATGGTGATTTATATGCAAAAATCATGTGAGTTGCTAAATTTATAGGGAAAATAGCCTTGTCACAGTTGTGCATGATCAATTCTGCATTAGCTTTAATATCAATATTGTATGAAACTTATTTGGAACGGCTCATGCACAAATGTAAAACAGTCATAAAATTATTTGCAAGCCTCTGCAAAGATAGATCCTAATATATACCAGGAATTGACCAATGTGCTACCTTTAATTTTATCTCACCTACTGCAGTTCGATATTTTGGCAAATTAAATCTCTGTAATTGCCACTAAAAATGTCATCATGTGTGGTGATGTTACTGAATGTCATGAAAAAAATTTGTTGAGAATCATCAAAACCAGTCAGTGGAATTGTTGTGATGGATAGTAGTAGCTGTATAGAAACTGAAGCTATATCAGCAAATTTGCACCCATATTTCATTAGGTCATAAGTGATAGGAGTAGAATTAGGCCATTCGGCCCATCAAGTCTACTCTGCCAATCAATCATGGCTGATCCATCTCTCCCTCCTAACCCCATTCTCCTGCCTTCTGCCTTCTGACACTTGTACTGAGTAAGAATCTATCTATCTTGATATCTTTTTGATAATTGGGAAGTTGATAGTGAGTGTGAGAAATTCATGGGAAAACATACATGAGTTTTGCTGTTCAAATGATTGTCTTTGGTCAACTGACATCAATTCTTTAGACCATTCAAAAAAGTCATGGTCTTCCGGGCCACAATGATCCCTGCCCTCCTAACTTCTGAGGTCTGGATACTCATAGCAGGAATCACAAAGCCTGGAAAAAAACAAAACAATAAAATGCTCCAAATTTACTGGAAGAATAAGCCATTAGAGGTCAGTGACCTCTCCCTGGCCAACATCCATAATATTGAGGTCCAAGTTGCTTTCACTTGGCTCCACTGGGCAGGCCACACTCTTAACAATGTCAACAACGGAGTCCTGAAATACACTCTTTTCCTGAGCTGTCATACGAGAACATTCCTAGACAGTTGGAGAATAAGATTCAAGGATGCGCTCAAAGCTTCCTCAAAGAAGAATATTACTGACTCCTGGGAACTTCTGGCTCATAACAGCTCAGATTGTAAAATAAACGTAGGATTGTTGAGAACATCAAAGTCATGCATTAGGGCCACAGAGAAACCCTCCTTAAACAACAGGAGTTGCTCACAAAACAACTAACAACCCTTGGTCCATCTAGGGAAGAGTTTGGGATACCGATACTGGCCACATTCATCACCTATAAAGTGATAATGAAGAATTGAAACAAGCCATTCTTACTCCCAAGAGATTAGCTCAGAAGATAAATGCTTATTATGAAGAAATCTTCATGATTCTGTCATTATTTACCATTTGATATGCACAATATTCTGCATATTACTTCCAAGTATAATTATGATATATTTCTGTTTTACTACATTAAAACTATATCATGTCGTACAGTAATACGATACAGTAATAGAACTATACAGCATGGAAACAAGCCCTTCGGCTGTAATTGTTATATGGTTATATGGTTATATAACATGTCCATGCTGACCAAGTTGTCATTCTGGCTAGTTCCATTTGCTTGCATTGGGCCATATCCCTCAAAACCCATCCTATCCTTATATATATCAAAAAATGTCTTTTGAATGTTGTAATCGTATCTGCTATTGTTCTTGAATCTTTGAGGTCACCATTTTTGGAGTACACCTCCCAGCAGGTTTTATTATAGCCAGACTGCTTGTAACATGTTTAAAACTGCATGGCCTGAAGGTGAATTGCTTCCTTTAAGATATTAAACATAGAAACATAGAAACATAGAAACATAGAAATTAGGTGCAGGAGTAGGCCATTCGGCCCTTCGAGCCTGCACCGCCATTCAATATGATCATGGCTGATCATCCAACTCAGTATCCTGTACCTGCCTTCTCTCCATACCCTCTGATCACCTTAGCCACAAGGGCCACATCTAACTCCCTCTTAAATATAGCCAATGAACTGGCCTCGACTACCCTCTGTGGCAGGGAGTTCCAGAGATTCACCACTCTCTGTGTGAAAAAAGTTCTTCTCATCTCGGTTTTAAAGGATTTCCCCCTTATCCTTAAGCTGTGACCCCTTGTCCTGGACTTCCCCAACATCGGGAGCAATCTTCCTGCATCTAGCCTGTCCAACCCCTTAAGAATTTTGTAAGTTTCTATAAGATCCCCTCTCAATCTCCTAAATTCTAGAGAGTATAAACCAAGTCTATCCAGTCTTTCTTCATAAGACAGTCCTGACATCCCAGGAATCAGTCTGGTGAACCTTCTCTGTACTCCCTCTATGGCAATAATGTCCTTCCTCAGATTTGGAGACCAAAACTGTACGCAATACTCCAGGTGTGGTCTCACCAAGACCCTGTACAACTGCAGTAGAACCTCCCTGCTCCTGTACTCCTATATTGAAATATATGGCTCCTTTGACAAGTTAAAAATGTCAAAAATAAAATGCTAGATGATCTCAGTAGTGTAGGCAGCATTTATATAAGGAAATGGACAGGCAATGTTTTGGATTGGGACCCTTCATCCGTGTGCGGACGTGGCGTCGAAGGATGGGAAGCCGAAGCAAAGAAGTGGTAGCCAAATAACCGAATGGAAACGAAGCGGAAACACCAAATAACCGAAAGCGTACGAAGCCGAAACGCCAACGAACCGAAAGCGTGGACGCCTAAATGCAAACTAACCGAAAGGGCGGGATGCCTAAAAGCCAACTAACCGAAAGGCTGCGTCGCCTAAAAGCAAACTCACCAAATGGCCGCTCTACCGGATCGCCAACAAACCGAAAGGCTGCGTTGCCTACAAGCCAACTAACCGAATGGCCGCTCAACCGAAAAGTCAAATAACGGACATGACGTCGCCAGGGGGCGGGACTTGTCAGCGATTGATCCAGACACCCGCGTCCATCACATCACTGGCCGGTGGAGACAGGAGGGTTGGGGTTATTTTCCCACACAAGCCATAGGTGACTGGGCACTCTGAACCCTAACCAGCACGGACGAGTCACTGCCAAAGAGCATAGAGCGGATTCACGTTTGACTATACTAATGCAGAGCGGCTATGGAAGTTGAGAAAACTGGCACTGACAGCGGTCCATGTGAAAGGACAGCACTTACCAACAATGAAGGCACTATGTAACCAGCTGCCGCAAGCCCTTCCCACAGGACGGGGTTTTAACTCGGCATTAAAAATCAAAAAATAGTTACATTGAATTAAAAACGAAAATGTTGCATGTATAAATAGTTTTTACATTCGGGAACCTGGTTAATTAAGTGGTGGGATTATTTCCCTGTCCTAACTATGCCTTTGCCTTAGCCGGTCATCACATCCATTCCATCCCTCCCTCGCAAAGATGTGAAATTTAATTAAGAGCACACTTGGATGAATAGATGCAAGCGGCATGTAAAGCGTCTCTTCCATGCGTACAATACATGAAGCCGATGAAATGAGACAACTGTCACACCAAAGATAGACACAAAATGCTGGAGTGGCTCAGTGGGTCAGGAAGCATCCCTGGAGAGAAGGAATGGGTGGCATTTCGGATCGAGACCCTTCAGACTCAGTCTTCAGGTCTGAAGACTGGTCTCGACCCGAAATGTCAGTGACTTTGGGTGGGCGGAGAGACCAGCCTGTCCCACGCATCTGCTCCACCCGACCCACAGCCCGTCACAGTGTGGCCGCACGGGGGAAATGAGGCAGAGGGCGGCCGTGGTCGTGGGCAGTGGGGGCTGCCCCGAGGGATGCGCCCTTCGGCCGCTTACAACTTGGTGCTCGGGTTCAGAGTGCCCAATCACCTATGGCTTGTATGGGAAAATGACCCCCACTTGCCCGTCTCCACCGGCCAGTGATGTGATGGACACGGGGGTCTGGACCAATCGCTGACATGTCCCGCCCCCCCCCCCCCTCCCACCCGGCGACGTCATGTCCGTTATTTGACTTTTCGGTTGATCGGCCATTCGGTTAGTTAGCTTGTAGGCGACGCAGCCTTTCAGTTAGTTGGTGTTTCGGCAGAGCGGCCATTCGGTGAGTTTGCTTTTAGGCAACACAGACTTTCGGTTAGTTGGCTTTTAGGCGCGTCCCACCTTTTCGGTTAATTGGCGTTTCGTCTTCGTACGCTTTCGGTTATTTGCCGTTTTGGTTTTGTTTCCGTTCAGTTATTTGGCTTCCACTTCTTTGCTTCAGCTTCTCGTCCTGCGACGCGACGTCCGGGTACCCCTTTCTTCAGGCTGATTCAGATCCATTATGTCTCTACATGCTACAATTAACAGTTAAGACAGATAGGCTAAATATTTTCGAATCTGCCCATTGTTCGCACACAATACTGCATGGACATCCTGGTGTTGGTTATCTAACATATCTAGATTGGTTTTATACTTACTTTATTAATTTATTGAACATGTTAAAAAATACAAACACAAATAAACTTGTAAGCAATAAAAAAATAAAATAAAACACAAAGGAAAACAAACAAATAAGTAACTCAAATAATACAAATAATATCGTTCATGTTCAAAAGGGGTAAGAAGAAGTTCGAAAACTTTTCTGGTCCTACACCCTCTTATTTTCTATACATTTTCATGGAAAAACAGAATAATGGGAACAAATGGACCCAAAATCTGTTGAACAATCCACAAACAAGAAATAACCAAACAGAAAAGAAAATCACTGGTCCAGCTCATAACCATTCAATCTTTTGTTTCTGAAGAGTGTTTTTAGTTTGAATAGAGTCTTACATTTTTTCAGCTCATCATGGCAGTTATTCCAGAGACTAACACCCTTTGCTGTAACACAATGGACTTTTGCATTAGTTCTTATTGCCGGTTTTTCGAATATATAGGTTCCTCTCAGGTTGTGTTTGCTTTCTCTCCGTTGGAACAACCCCTGAATATTACAAGGCAATTGCTGATTAGCTGCTTTGAACATAATTTGGATAGTTTTATAATCTATCAGATCTTGAAATTTTAATGTTTTTAGTCTGATAAATAATGGTTTTGTTGATTGTCTGTAGGTGGTTTTATGTATAATTCGTATTGCTCTTTTTTGGAGGATGAAGATTGGATGTGTATTTGTTTTGTATGTGTTCCCCCATACCTCCACACAGTAGATCTTGTATGGGAGTATGAGGGAGCAGTACAACATATACAGGGAGGCTTGATTTAGTAGGTCTCTGGCTTTATTCAGTATTGCAATTGATTTGGATATTTTGGCTTTAATATAATTTATGTGAGGTTTCCAAGTTAATTTGTTGTCAATTAATACTCCAAAAAATTTTATTTCAGATACTCTTTCTATTTCTGTGCCATTTATCATGAGCTTTTTCTCTGTGTTGGTTGATCGATATCCAAATATTATGAATTTTGTTTTACTTAAATTCAATGTGAGTTTATTTTCGTCAAACCAGATCTTCATCCTGCTCAATTACTTTTACATACTATCCAGGAGCTGTTCCAAGTTGTCTCCACAGCAGAGTAAGTTAGTATCATCAGCGAAGAGAATAGTTTCAAGAGTTTTTGACACTTCACATATATTATTGATATACAAAATGAATAATAATGGCCCTAACACTGAGCCCTGGGGCACCCCACACGTAACCTGCAGTAATTGTGATTTATGGTTTTGTATTTCGACATATTGTTCCCGGTTCTGTAGGTAGCTGGATAGCCATGATAGTGCGATGCCTCTAATGCCATATCTTTGTAGTTTCTTTATTAATAACTCGTGGTCTACGGTGTCAAATGCTTTTTTTAAGTCCAAAAAAATCCCTACTGCATACTCTTTATTTACTATTGCCTTAGTAATTTTTTCTATAAATTGAATAATTGCAAATGAAGTTGTTCTGTTAGCTCTAAAACCATATTGTTGTTCGTACAGTATGTTATGTTTGGTGATAAATTCGTCCAGTCTTGTGTAAAATATTTTTTCCAGTATTTTGGAGAACTGTGGAAGCAATGAAATGGGTCTGTAATTTGAAAGTACATGTTTGTCTCCAGTTTTATATATTGGTATGACTTTAGCTGTTTTCATTTTGTTGGGAAATACACCGGTTTGAAGGGACTGATTACAAATGTGAGACAGAGGTCTTGCTATGCATTCTATAATGTTTTTAACTGTAAACATGTCAATGTCATGACAGTCTGTGGATTTCTTACTCTTGAGTTTTTTTACAGTGTCAATAATTTCTTTTTCTTCAGTCCCTCTTATAAATATTGTATCCTTTACATATATCTCTTTACTTTCTACACCATCGCTGCAACCAGTCTTTGCAATTTTTCCGGCCAAATCAGGACCAACACCAACAAAGAATTTGTTGAATTCGTTTGCAGCTGAGGCCATATCAGTGATCATTGTGTTGTTTTTAGACAGGAAATGGTTTGGGTATTGTGCCTTTCCATTTCCTTTTTTAATTATGGCATTTAATACATTCCATGTATTTTTAATATTGTTTTTGTTGTTCTCCAGTAACTTACTATAGTGATCGATTTTGCTGCATCTCATGATTTTTGTTAGTTTGTTTTTATATGTCTTATATTTTTCTTCAGCTTCTGCTGTTCTTTTCTTTACAAAAATTTTGTACAATAAATTTTTTTCCTTACATGCATTTAATATTCCTTTAGTTATCCATGGTTTATCAGCATATTTTAGTTTCACTATTTTCTTTACTAGAGGACAATTTTTTTCGTACAGTCCTGATACAATTGACAGAAATGATTCGTAGGCTGCATTTACATCTTTTACATAAACTTTGTTCCAATCTTGTTTCGATAGGTCTTCTTTGAAGGAATTAACAGCATCTTGTGTTTTGTGTCTGGTTATTTTGATTGTTTTGGTGTCTTTTTTTACCCTGGTACAGCTCTGTATAGTTGCAAAGACTGGCAGGTGATCACTTGTGTCATTTATTACTAAGCCACTCACTACTTTTCTATCCATAAAGTTTGTGAATATATTGTCGATAAGTGTAGCACTGTGTGTTGTTATTCTGGTTGGTCGTGTGATTGTGGGGTATAAGCTGCTGCTATACATTGCATTGATAAATTCTGTGGTTGAGTTGTGTTCTTGTGGGTTTAGCAGATCAATGTTGAAATCTCCACAGACAAAAAAACATTTTCTTGTTATTTATATTGTTGTAAAGTTCCACTAATGTTTCCTTAAACGTATCAATACAAGATCTGGTTTTCTATATACGCAGCTTACCAAAATATTTTTTGATTTCTCAATCTCAATTTCTACTGTGATGCATTCCATGATGTTGTCTATAGCAAAAGACATGTTACTAGCACATTTACTTTTGTAACTTTTATCGATGTATAATGCAGCCCCCAATCTTTAGAGTGATTCCTATTAATAGTGAATATTTCATATCCCTCAATCCCAACCATGTTAGTTTGGTCCTCATTAAGCCAAGTCTCAGATATTGCTATTACTGTGAAAGTTCTGTCCATTTGCCTTAAACAGTGTTTGATCTTTGAGACATTTGAATTTAGGCTCCTGCTATTAAAATGTATCACTGATATAGAACCATCCATTATTACATTCCTTTTGAATTGTTCTTCTGTGTAGTACTCACAATAGCTGTGTGTGTTATTGTAGAAATTATTTTCAGGGTCAATGTCATTTTCAATGTCTTGTGATTTATGTTCAGTGTATTTAAAACAACCCAAGTCCAGTCTTTCATATTCAGTAGATGGGTGGTTTCTGTCCGAGTTTGTCATGGGTGTTCTTGGTGTATCCAATTCAGTGTGTATTCAGTTATCTTGTGTGTGTTTTTTTATACCTCGAACTTATCCAGCTCGGCGATGTCCCTGATGATGAGCACTTTCGCTGCCTCTGGTGTTAGTCCATTCAGTTTGATGAGTATTTTGCAATTTGAAACCCATGTTGCCTGAATCTTGTTTTGTTTTCTTAGAATGCGTGCTCTCCTCGCGATGTCCGCGTTCTTCTTGATGAGGTGTTCGTTGATGTAAACATCGGTCCCTTTTAGTTTCCTTCCTTGTCTGAGGAGGTCATATTTTTTTTTCTTTCTGTTGGTGAACCGGATTACAACCTTGCATTCACTTTTCAAATATTAATCTGTCACACATAGTGGTCATTTTCTCTGGCTGGATTTCTAGATGCCATCAACAATCAAGGTAGAATCTAGAAAGTTATTTACCACCAATCCTACTTTTGTTAAAAAAAATTATCACAGGATTCTCCGTATTCCTGGTAGCATATAAAGAATTGGTAATGATCAACAGTTTCATTTTTGGGCAGATTGCAAAATGCTTGGAATGCATCTAATGCACCCTGGATGTCATTCAAGGTCATTTGGTACGGTAACATGAAATACAATAATATTTTTACTTTGTCTACTAATATAGTCTAATCTAGTTTGTCTGCCATTACCAGATCAATATATATAATGAGCTCCAATGTCTCCGTTTTTATCTGGAACAAAGAAACAAACTTCTGGAAGAACTCATCAGTTACTTGCCTGTGAATCCAGTGGCTCAGATGACTTTATTTGTTTCATCATGTACTCTCTTAAATGAATCACAAAACTGATTTGCTCCAAACACAGGTTCATGTGTTACCTCATTTGGAAGAGATCACACCAAGAGCTCAGTACTGTGATACAGGCACCATGTTTAAATGTCATACTTTCAATAATCAGCACTTCTGACACCATGTCTCAGTATCTTTTTCAATCTCTGTTTAAGGTAACCGCTCTTAAAATAATTTATGTAGATCCAGTACGGAATTTTGTCTTACACCACAGTGGTGGATGGTCTTCTAAAATTTTCAACATTGAACTTTGTTGGAACATAAAGAGGTTGATCACATGGTGCTGTCTTTAAACTAGTACATAATTTTACAAATCCGCATATCTTATAGCCAGATTAATTTACCCTGGGTTCCTGCAGGAAATGATGGAGGATCTATGTCACCCATGATAGGATCTGAGGTATATATGAATATTTATCGTATTGAAAAATAGGATCATAGAGGATTGAAGAAAAGTACAGGAAACCACCTTATACAAGTGGATATTAAAATTGTACATTAGAAACTGTAGACCATCTATATTACTAAAACTCTTCTCTTGTTTGTGTGTATGTATATTTGTGCGTGTGTGTCATCTGGGCACAATCTGGTTAATTCCTATATTCTTCCAAACGCTAGGCCTTCCCATTCTCACGCATCCTACTCGCATTTATTCCCCTGGAGGCGATAAACATCTTCCTGTCGCATTTCCACCTATATTTCTGAACTTTTTGATCCTAGAAATTTTAAAAACAGCCCGAACTCACCCATTTTGAGAAAAAAAAATCTGACTGATGTCACAATGCACTCGCAAGGCAGGGCGGGACACTCTGGGAGGGAGGGACACTCCAGCGCTCGCGGTGAACGAGGAGTGGCGGTGGCTGGCGGCTGCCCAGTGCCTGGTGTGGTGACTGATGCCGCGGGCCGAGCCCGGCGACTGGGCCTAGGCTGGAGCCAAGCCTGGAGCTGGAGTGAGGGCCGAGCCCGGGGCTTGGGATGGGGCCATGACCGGGGCCAAGAAAGAAGCCGCCGTTGGAACCAAGGACGAACCTGGGTCCAGGGTCAGGGGCGGTGAAGTCGGATTCTGCACTGGAGCCCAGGCAGCCGAGCTGATGGCTGGAGGCTCCGCTGGAACCAAGGACGAGCCTGGGCCTGGACTGGAGCCCAAGTGGCGGCCGAGCTGACGGCTGGAGGCTGCCGCTGGAACTAAGAACAAACCTGGGTCTACAGCCAGAGCCGGGTCGAGTACAAGAACCAGGCCGAGTTGCAGTCCCTGCCGCTGACCTGGGTAGGTCCTGGGGCAGGAAATGAGAGTGAGGGGAGGAGGATGAGGGAAATGAGGAGGAGGGAGATGGGGGAGGGTCTCTACTCCCCTCCTTCTCTACCCCCTCCTCCTCCTCCCTCTCTACCCCCTCCCCTTCCCTCTCTACCATCCTCCCTCTCCCTCTCTACCCCCCTCCCTCTCTACCACCCCTCCCTCTCTAACCCCCTCGCTCTCTACCTCCCTCCCTCTCTACCCTCCCCCTCCCTCTCTACCCCCCTCCATCTCTAGGGAGTAGTGAGTGCCCCTCTCCCTCTCTACCCCCTCCTCCTCCCTCCACCCTCCCTCTCTACTCCCCTCCCTCCCTCTCTACCCCCTCCCCCATCCTCTCTACCCTTTCCCCTCCATCTTGTTCTCTAACCCCCTCCCCCTGCCTTTCTACCTCTCCTCCCTCTATACCACCCCTCCCTCTACCCCCCCCCTCCATCTCTAGGAAGTGGTGAGTATTGGGACCAATGGGTGAGTGATGGAATATTGCATTTGGTAGCCCTTGCTGTCTCCTCCCCTTCTCAGCTCTCCCTCAGCCCTCAGGCTCCCCCTCTTCCTTTCCCCTTTCTTCTCCCCCAACCCCCCCCCCCCCACCCCCCCACCCTACATCAGTCTGAAGAAGGGTTTCGGCCCGAAACGCCATAGATGCTGCTGCACCCGCTGAGTTTCTCCAGCACTTTTGTCTACCTAGTGAAATAGTATTCCATGTTGTCATATTTATTCATTTTTTAGGAATTGGATTTATTTAAATATGTTTTGTGAAATACAGCTATAATAATGCCATTGAATATCAAGTGTAGGTGACTGAACTCTTTCTTGCTGAATGTGGCCTTTCCTTGGCAATTAAGTGGCATGAATGTTTCTTCAATATCAATGCTTTGTGGTGCACTGATGTGATGGTTTTAGATCAATTCTTAGATTAAATTACATCTGCCATTGCTTTGCCGAACATTTCAGCTGATCTAGATCAGCCTGTAGCCTTGGATAACCTTCCCTTCTATAACACTAACAATTATTGTGTCATCTGCAAATCTACTGATATTATCTCCAGCATTCAGATTCAAATTATTAATATATATCACAAATACTAAAAGACCCAGCATCAACCCTTATGGTACCCACTGGCCACACTTCCAATCAGTAAGCAACCCTCCATCACCACCCTCAGCATCCTATTAATTAGCCAATTTTGAATCCACATTGCCAGCGTGCATTTGAATCAATGGGTTCCAATCTTTAGGGCCAGCTCACCGTGAAAGGGCTTGCCAAACACGATTCTAAAGTCCATGTACACAAATTCTACAATGTTGACCTTGTCAATATGCTTAACAACCTCTTCAAAAAAATGTATCAAATTAGTGAGACAGGGTTTCTCACAAGGCTACACTGAATATACCTAATCAATCACTTCCTTTTTAAGCCCAGATCAATCCGGTACCTAATAATTTATTTCCTGCAGTTTCTCTACCACTGATGTAATTATTCAGCTGTAGAAAAGGATATATCAGTGTAGCAAACCAAAGTTGGAAAGACGATGATGTGTTTGAAAACCTTTACCGGCAGCCTAACCACACGGCAATCCTAACCATATTTCTGGTGGGAGATGAAACATAAAGTAAAAAAAGTTTGACATAATTTGAACATCATAGGAATAATTACCTATATTTGTAATGCATGATTTGTAGTGCAGAAGTATTGGAAAAAGCAGAGCAAATCATTATTCTGTGTACATTAAAGGTATTTTAAATTTCATTTTGCGGTAGTTATTACATAACTGGCATGTGATTTCAGTTAACATTAGTTAACTATGGTTTTGCTGTAGATTTGAACGGGTTGTATGAATAAAACCAAATATAATAAATCTGATATTTCTATTGTGATGCATGTATAATTCTCTTAGACTTAATATCAATTTTACACTGTGATTACCACTATTATAGAAACAATATATTGTCATTTTATCTTTGTCTTTGTTCCAGCTAAGGAAACAAAAGTTTGAGAATTGCAAAACGTCATGGTTCTGCAGTATCAACCATTTGTTCAATGAATTTATTTCTAATTTAAAAGTCTATAGTTCTCTATGAACATTCCACTGTACATCTATAGAACTAAAACTCTTTGTTTGTGCTGGCTATGTATCACTGCTCTGTTTTTTCCTATCTTCTTCCAAACGCTACGCCACAGCCTTCCCATTTTCACATATTCTACTCACATTTTTCCCGTTGAAGAGATAAACATGTTCCCGTCGCATTCCGACCTATATTTACGAAGTTATTCATGAGTTAAAGTTTCAAAAAAAGCCAAAACCGCTTTCTCAGTGAGCGTCCAGTGATGATGTCACAATGCCTCTCACAGTGCACCAATTACAATGGGCTCTCAAGCTGCCTGCTGACTGCCACAATGACATCACAATGGGACATTGCTAACGGTATCAATTGGCTCTCAAGCTGGCTGTCAATTGCCACAAAGACCATGGCCAACAGTAACAATGGGCTCTCAAGCTGGCTGCCTCTCACAATGCACCAATCACAATGGGCTCTCAAGCTGTCCAGGCCCTCGCACTGCTCTACAAACTGGGTAGGTCCTGAGGCAGGGAATGGAGTGAGGGGAGGAGGATGAGGGAAATGAGGAGGAGGGAGATGGGGTAGGGTCTCTATCCTCCTCCCTCTGCGCCTCTCCCTATCTACCCCCTCCCCCTCCCTCTACCCCCCCTCCCCCTCCCTCTACACTTCCCTCCCTCTCTACCCCCACCTTCCCCTCCCTCTCTAGCCCCTCCCTCGCTACCCTCCCTCTACCCCCTCCCTCTACCCCCTACCCTCCCCTCTACTCCCCTCCATCTCTACCCCCTCCACCTCCCCCTTCCTCTCTACCCCCTCCACCTCCCCCTTCCTCTCTACCCCCTCCACCTCCCCCTTCCTCTCTACCCCCTCCACCTCCCCCTTCCTCTCTACCCCTCCCTCTCACTCTGTACCCCCCTCCCCCTCCCTCTCTACCACCCCCCCTACATCTCAGCCACCTCTCCTTCTCTACCCCCCCCCCCCCCCCCGCTTCCTCTCTACCACCCTCCCTCTCTGGGGAGCGGTGAGTATTGGGACCTATGGGTGAGTGGTGGAATATTGCATTTGAGGACCAACCATCCCCTGTGACGCCCCCCCCCCCCCCGCATTGGGAGACGGGACCCAACGGATCCCACGGTCTAGTGTACTATTAAAAGTCTTGTCTTGTTTGAGTGTGTGAGTGTGTGTGTGTTAGTTATTGATATGGTATCTATGCCAAAACGATACACTGGCGTTAAAATGTTTGCACCACCTTACGCTCCTGTTGTCCTGTGGTCGCTCCTATAACGTTTTGTTCAGATTGATCTTATATTTCACAACATTCATAATTTTTACATTTAAAAATTTAAGTTTAAGAAGAATTTAACAGCTAAATCCTTGCTGGCCCAGCTTGCAACAAATCGAGCAACACTCAGTCCTTTCAGCAAGTTTTTAGCTCAACAGGAGAGGGAGGGGGCAATTGCATTATTTTTTTAAAGTCCTCAAAGCAAGTGGGGGGAGGTAGTGCTGGGGATATGTTGGGGGCTATGGGTGAGTGCTGGAATATGGGGGAACTGGTGAGTGGGGGAATATTGCATTGGGGAACGGGTTGCGTTGGGGAATGGGTTGCGTTGGGTGACCAGGCCTTCCGTGTGACAGGGACCCAACGGGTCCCAGTTGGTCTAGTTTACTTTAAAACTTGGCAGTTTCATTATGAAATGTTATAGAAAATGATAGTTCAGAACTCTTTCCTCTATAAAAACTCAGATTTTTCTTATTGTCTGAACACATCCATATGCGACTAATTTCCATCAATTTTATAAGAATCTCAAATTGGTCATTATTCATTTTTCCACTTAGCACATAAAAGCCAATTTTCCAATGATTTTCTTTGTTCATGATTCCAAGTCCTGCTCCACAACTATAATTTTTGACAACTGTGAGCAACCTTTTGCACAGTTTGATAAACATATTTGTGGTTTTGGAGGTTACCATAGACAGAGGATGGTAATAGCTTAAAGAAGAGAAAATAGTTGATAAACACAAGCAGGGCCGGCCTTAGGAGGTGCGGGGCCCAATTGGGAACAATTTTGGTGAGCCCCAGGTTCCCAGCCATGGTCTGTAGAATCATAGAAATCATAGAACAATTAAAATCTATTATAGACTTTATATCTCTATGGTTGAATGGAAAGTAATCAAAATGTGCGTGTGTGTCTGTGTGTGTGAGGGAGGGAGGGAAGGAGAGAAAGAAAGGAGGGGGGGGAGAAGGGAAAAGAGAGAGTGGAAGGAGGGAAAGAAGAGAGGGAGGGAAGGAGATAAGGGAAAAGAGAGAGAGGAAGGAGGGAGGGTGGAGAGAGATAGGAAGTAGAGAAGGATTATGACAGACGAAATGTATGGCGGACAGAATGAAAGATGCTTTGCTCTGATGGATGATGCGCGCTAATGAATGACGGAGAGAAGGGTAGGGAGTGAAAGGGAATGGCGGAGGGAGAAGGGAGGGAGAGGGCCGGCAGCGGGAGCGGATGCCGGGGTCCAGTTGAATGTGTGTGAGCTGAGGCCGAGGTTTGTAAACGTTGCTCCTACCCCCGGCCCGGCCCTCCCTGTATTGTTCACCGCGTCTCCCCGGTGAGAGAGAGGGGTGGAGCCGGGGCTGTGTTCTTGAAGCACGGCGACTGGAGGGGCGGAAGCGCTGCCCCGGGACCGTGAGGGAAGACCCTCCTCCCCTCTACCCTTCTCCATTCCCCCTCACACCCCCTTTCCCATCTACCCCTTTCTTCCCCCTCCACCCCCTCTCTCCCCCCTCCACCTGGGGTAGATCTACCCGAGCCGAGAGTAGATTACTCCAAAGATCCTAGAGCGAAGCTTTGGATTACTCTAGCGCGGGGCCCAATTGGGAGCAATTGGTCCACTCGGCTTAAGGCCGGCACTGAACACAAGGGTATAAAGAAAATCTCAGGTCAATTTTACAAGCACTAATTTCACTTAAGTGACACAATTGTCTCACATAAAGCAATCTAATATCACCTATCATTAGCTTTTGTTTCATCTAATCTCTCATCTCATCATCTGCTGTTATCTTATTCTGATCCAGCATGGTTGAAATAAAAATGATTATGTACATACACTCCTGAATTGGAGTTTCTCTACCAAAATTGAAGATGGTCATTTTTTGTCTACAATTTCATAAAATTATTGCAGAAGTGTAACCAATTTATACTGCTATAAATGATTAGTGTAGCTCATATTAATAGTTAAATTCTTGGATGAAGAATATCTTTTATCTTCATTTTTATTGCTCATTTTTTTCATATTTATGTGTCACATTTCCTTACAACATGTACATAAAACTTGAGACCTAGATTTAGACTATGAGGTAAGAGATTTAGAGGAGAACTGAAGGGACCTTTTACACCCAGAGAATACGCTGACAGAGGGAGTAGCGGAAGCAGTGTTACTGACAGCATTTAAGAAACGCGGACATTTAAGAAATGTCTAGACATAGACTTGAACGCATTGGCATAGAAGGCATAGGCATAGACCGTGCTGGAAGATGGGATTAATATGATGAGTGACCACTAGTTAGAATGGACATGGTGAGCCAAATGGCTGGTTTCCATGTTGTATGACTATAACAAAGAAGGAGGCCATTCAGTTGTGAGAGCACAACCTTCAGTCCCATTCCCTCACTTATTTCCCTGCAGTCTATTCTCAGTCAAAGGCCCATTAACACCCCAGAGATTCTTTTACACCCATCTGCATCAGGTCAGTTAACTTACCAGCAAAACATTCAGGACATGGAAACAATTGGAGTACCTGAGGAAACCAACTTAAGCCCCTGTCCCATGATGCGAGTTCACCCAAGAGCTCTTCCAAGTTTAAAAAAAATCAAACTCGTGGTAAGTATGTAAAAATGTGCGTAGCGGGTACGTCGGAGCTCAAGGATGTCTTGTAGCGGCTCTTAATGCTAACGGTAGGTACTTGAGAAACGCGGAAACGCGTGAAGTTTTTTCAACAGTGTGAAAAAATTTCCAAGAGTAAAAAAATACTCGTGATGAAGTACCACGAGCTTGATGTTATTTTTAACTCAGGAGAGCTCTTGGGTGAACTCACATCGTGGAACAGGGGCTTTAGTCACAGGTAGAATGTGCAAATTTTGCAGACAGCACCTACTGTGACGAGTCAAAAATTGAGAGTGTTTGATTATCATATGTACCTAAATAGATCAATAAAATTCTTATCTGCAGCATAACAGGTCTGTTAACACCGCACTCATTAGATAACAGTAAACAACAACAAAAAGGAGGTTAAATATATGGAAAAAAACGAATTTAGTGCAAAACAAAAGCCCAAAGTCCCTAGTGCCACAAAGGCAGTTCAAGGTTTAGTTGGTGTTTGTAGTGATCAATAACCTGATGGTTGTTGGGAAGAAACTGTTCCTGAACCTGGAGGTCACAGTTTTCAGACTCCTCTACCTTCTTTCCAATGGCAAGAGTGAAATGAGAGCATGGCCAGGGTGGTGTGGGTCCTTGATAATGCTGGCTGCCTTTTTGAAAAAACACCTACTATAGATTCATTTGACAGCGGGGAGGTCAGTGGTAGCCTTACCACTATATCATGCAACTCTGCAGTATAACACTGTTCCTTTTAAGTTTACTTTCCTGGGAAGACCCTTAAGTGTTAGAATGGAGATCTACTTCAGGAATGAATGAATGAATGAATGAATGAATGAATGAATGAATGAATAAGTTTATTGGCCAAGTATTCACATACAAGGAATTTGCCCGCAAGTGACATGACATACAGTGATAGTTAGGAATGACACATTAAACATTAATAATAAAACATTATTGATTAAACATGTGAATTAAATAAAATACCAGAGCAAAAGTAGGCTACAGATTTTTTGTTATTCAGTAGAGCTACTACTCATGGAAAAAAAGTTGTTTTTATGTCTGGCTGTGGCAGCTTTGACAGTCCAGAGTTGCCTTCCAGAGGGAAGCGATTCAAAGAGTTTGTGGCCAGGGTGAGAGGGGTCAGAGATGATTTTACCTGCTCGCTTCCTGGCCCTAGCAGTGAAATGGCTTGCCATATTTTTCCTATCTTTTCTAACCTTGAGTCATAGTGTAGGACAGCAGAAAAAATATATACTTAGGTCCACTATGGCTTTCTATACTAATGCCGCCTATGTCGTCTAGTCTTAGACACCTCCACTGTGAGAAACAGAATCAGATTATCTTCCCTATCTATGCTTTTTATGATTTTTTAAGCCACTATCATGTCAACTTTCAACCTCCTTCACTCCAGAGTAAACAGACTAGCCCATCCTGTCTCTCCCGATAATGCAAGCCTTCTAATCCAGGCCACATCCTTCTGAATCGTTTCGGCACCCTATCTAGATTAATCACATCCTTCTAATAGTGAGGTGACTGAACACAATGTTCAAAGTGTAGCCAATGTTTTGTACAACTATAACATAACTCCACAACTCTTACACTCAATGCATTGGCTGATGAAGGCAGGCATGCCATGCACCTTCCTCACCACCCAGTCTGCCTGTGTTCTCATTTTTATGGAACAATGTATTTTTTACCCCAAGGTCTCTCTGCTCAAATATACTCCCAGGAGCCTGCTATTTACTGTGTATGTCCTGCCTTGGTTTAACTTCCTGAAATGCATCATGTTGCACTTGTCTGTGTCAAATTCCATCTGCCATTCCCTAGCCCACTTTCTCAGTTGACCTATATCCTGTTGAAACCTTGTGCCACAATCTTCACTGTTTGCTATAAGTTCAAATTTGCTGTAATCTGCCAACCTATTAATCATGCCCCTACATTTTCATCCAAATCATTAAAATATTTATGATGATCATTAGAGCACCCAGTGTGATCACTGTGGCACTGGTCACAGCCCTCCAGTATGAAAAACGACCCTCCGCTATTACTATCAGTAATTTTTACTGCCCCTTCTCACTTTCTGTGAAAATAACTGTAGGAAGTCAGATCCATTTCAGAGCTTCTCCTCTTGGGCTGCATTCCAGCACCACTTAATTATTCAACAAAGAGCAGCTTATTTTTTATTCTTTGGTTCTGCAAAGTGCCGGTAATGCCTATATAAACATCTCCAATCCCAAAAAAAAGGATTAGGTTGTCAGGATCAAGAGTCAAGAGTGTTTAATTGTTATATGCACTGGATTGGAACAATGAAATTCTTACTTGCTGTTGCTTTACAAGCATATTAAATGCAACAATATAACAAATAAATAAGCAATAAATTATTTATTATATTAGGTAAACCAGACTGTAACAGTGCAACCTAAAGTACATAGTGCAACCTTATACAAGGTGAGTAGTAGTTTGGTGCTGAGGTAGTATTGTGTTTAGAGTTGCTCAGGGTGGTTCAAGAGCCTGATGGTTGATGGGATAAAGCTAGATTTGAACCTGAAGGTAATGTTCTCAAGCTTCTGTACCTTCTTCTCAATGGTAGGACCAAGATAAAAGCGTGGCCAGGGTGATGTGGTTCTTTGATGATATTAACGGCTTTCTTAGCTTCTTGTAGATCTCTTCAATGTGAGGAGGTCAGTACCATGATGGATGGGCAATGTACATCACTGTCTGCAGCCTCCTTCATTCTTGTGCATTTGAATCACGGAACAAGGACATGATGCAACCAGTTAGTATGTTCTCTGTCATCCATTTGTAGAGGTTCATTAGTGTATTTGGAGACCTACAGAATCTTCTCAAACTTCTGAAGGAGTAGAGGTGTTAATGGGTTTTCTGCGTGATCAACATGCTAGGCCCAGGAGTGATCATCAGAGATGTGCATGCCAAGAAACCTGATGATGTTACCCCTTGCTACTGCAATCCTGCCGATAAAGACACGTGCATGAACCTCGACTTCCCCTCTTGAAGTTAGCAATCAGCTTCTTGCTAATATTGAGAGCAAGATCAAAACAGTGGATGGAACTCCAATCCCAGACCTCATTCAGAAGGTGACAAAGAATCACTTTTGTTACAACATTGCAGTTTGTTTAGTTTTGAAATGATACAAATTAGTGTGATTCTATGAAATCCTGAGTAAGCTGCCACCAATATTAGATATTTTTACAAGCCATTTTACTCAATAATGCTCAGATTTTATTACTTTGACTAGACTAAGTGGGACCCGTTGGGTCCCAGTCATATGGGAGGCCTGGTCCCCCAACGCAACCCATCCCCCAACACAATTTTCCACCACTCACCCATTCCCCCAATGCAACCTGTTCCCCCAAAGCAATATTCCACCACTCACCCATTGCCCCTGTGGGGGAGGGAGGGGTGTGGGGGAGGGTGTTTGTGTGGGGGGGGGGGTGAGGGATGGGGTGTGTGTGGGTGAGGGGGACTGTGGGGGAGGGGAGGTGGGCGGGAGGGTGTGGGTGGGCAGGAGCCAGCGAGGGGAACCAGAGGGGAAGGGGCTGGAGCTGACGTTGCGATGGGGACTCACAGTGGGCGCTGGTCGGTCTCCTCCGCCGGGATCAAAGTCTCCACTTTCTGTTTGGCGACATCGGCAACATCTCCGACTCCGGGCTGGGCTGGGTCCCCGACATTGGGCTGCTTTGGGTCGGGTCTCCGACCCAATCTCCCTCCGAAAATTGTGTCTGGTTGGAGACGTCCGCCGGCCATCCAGAGCCTCCCTCAGCTCCAGTAAAGACGCGATGGCGCAGGAAGGGGCGGACCGTCCCTCAGAGTGACAGGAGAAAAGACCATAGACGCAGCGCTGAACAGCAGGAGAGGAGATCGATCTGCGCACACGCGGTTTTAAAGATTTTTCAATCCTCGCTAACTTTTACATTATTAGACCACCGATTCTGGATTGAAATTTGGTGCAATCGCAGCTGAGGAGAACGGTGAGTAAGCTGGCAAAAAAATCATAACGCTATCGCGTACCGTTTTTGCGCAAATAGAATGACCGCGCAAAACGGAAGATATCAAGATCAGAGCTTTAGTTATGTATAGATTAGTTTAGTCAATGATCCCCCTGTATCTTTGAGAGTATTATCTCCAGCACTGATATGTGGATATGCATCCAGCTAACAAATATATCGGTAAATTTTCTTCTGCAACTAAAATTAAACTTTGGCTATTAAATATTACATTGCTGAAAAGTCCCAATTTCTTGCATGAACTGTGACCAAGCATATTTAGCACAACTTGTACAGTTCAACGAATAGGCAGTGTGGCGGAAATATGTAAGGTTGGCAGATCCTTTGGACAATGGAGTAGGGACAATGCAGCTCCTTGAAAAATGCTGTTTTATTGACTAATGAAAGACTGATAATTTTCTTCTTATCCTGTTAAGCCATAATCAATTTTCATTTATTTTAATGGAAAGGCCTGTGATTTCCCAACAATGTATCAGATACCATTGTTCTCCTGTTTTTACCATGGAGAAAGACTTGAAGACTAGGGAACTAGGGACAGTTAATGGAGACGTTTTAGTTTAGTTTAATTTAGTTTAGAGATACAGAATGGAAACAGGCCCTTCGACAAACAGAGTCTATGCCGACCAGCGATCACCCGTATACTAGTTCCATCCTACACATTAGGGACAATTTACAGAAGCCAATTAACCTGCAAATCTGCATTGGAATATGGTAGGAAACTGGAGCACCTGGAGTAAACACACACAGTCACTGGAAGAATGTGCAAATTTTGTACAGACAGTACCCACAGTCAGGATCAAACCTGGGTTTCTGGTGCTTTAAGGCAGCAACTCTACCAGTGCGCCACTGTACTGCCCCTTGACAGTGGTTGAGGAGATGCTGGATATCACAACACATATGAAGGTAGCTAAATCTCCCAGGCCTGATCAGATATATTCATGCTGCGAAGCTAGAGAAGAAATTGCAAGTGCCCTGAGTGAGATATATGAACCATCATTAGACACGGGTGAGGTGCCAGAAAACTGGAGGGTGGCTAATGTCATGCCTCTATGAAGGGACCAATAAGCCTAAGATCTGTGGTAGGTAAGTTTTTGGAGAGGATTCTGAGGGATAAGATATATATGAATTTGGATAGACGGGATGATTATGGATAGTTAGCGTGGATTTTACGTGAGAGATCGTGTCTTATGAATCTGATAGTAACCAAAGAAGAAGTAAGAAAAAAGGTTGATGAGAGCAAATCCGTAGACATTTAATAAGTTTCCGTATCTGGAAGGTTAGATTGCATGGGATCCAGAGAGCTCAAGCCGATTGAATTGAGAATTAGTTTCATGGAAGTGATGGTGGAAGAATATTTTTCGGATTGGAGGCCTGTGACTGATGGTATGCCTCAGGGATCACTACTGGGCCCATTGTTGTTTACGGTTTATATGAACAAGTTGAATGAGAATGTACATGTAATGATTAGTAAGTTTCCAAATGGGCAGTATTGTGGATAGCGAAGATAGTTAACATAAATTATAGCTGATTCTTGATCATTTGGGCAAGTGGGCTGAGGAATAGTGAATAACGTTATCTAACATTACAACAGGATCTAGGTTAACTGGGAAAGTTGACAGATGGAATTAAAATTAGACAACTGCCAAGTGTTGCAATTTTTGGAGATACACAGTGAATGACAGGGCCTGAGGAGTATTGTGAACAAAGAGACTAATGGGCCTGTCTCACTTAGGTGACTTTTTAGGCGATTGCAGAAGACTATGCAGTCGCCATATGGTCGCAACATGTTCGCAGGTGGTTGCTGGTGAGTCGCCTTCATGATCATGAGGAGTTCTCGCATTTTTGGAACTAGTCGCTGCCTCGTTATGGTCACCGTGAATTTTTTAACATGTTGAAAGATTAGCAGCGACTAGAATGAAGCCGCCATGGAGAGTAGCGAGAATTTTCGAGCCGTAGGTGGGTCGCCAGGAGGTCCTAGAGGGTTGCCAGGAGGTCGAAGGTTCTCGGAGGTTCTCGTAGGTTGTAGCCGGTGCTGACCAGTGAATTTCATTTGCTCATTGGAAAAAAAAAGGTAAGCAGTGGTTTTCAGAACCAAGGATAACTGACCGGTAATATAAAATGTCCACCGTGTCTCTCTGGTTTTTTAAAAGTTGTCTCCACTTCTTCTCCCCCTTCTTTTAAAGGACACAGTACACTGTGCTTTAGCCGTCTTTTTACAGCGCCAACCTTCCTGTTTATCGCGGTGTGTGTTTATCACCTTGGCTTTGCACCGTGTGAGCTTTTTAGACAGGGCAAGCATGGGGAGCACTGTCTAAAAAATTCACACAGGCTGGTGAAAGAAGCGATGTGTGTGTGTGTGTTCCACTCTGATAGTCGCCATTCCAGTTCCCCATTTTTCTGGCGACTGCCGGCAACTTGACAGTCGCCGGCAGTCTGCTGAAAAATCGCCTAAGTGGGACAGGCCCATTAGGGATACAAGCACATAGGTCTGCAAAAGTGGCAACACAGGTAGACATGGTGGTTAGGACAGCGTACGGCTCATTTGCCTCCATCGAATGGGGCACAAGAATTACAGTTATGTTACAGCTATACAAGACATTAGTGTGACCTGGATTATTGTGTGCAGTTCTGCACACCACACTATTGGAAAGATGTGATTATGCGGGAGAGGATGCAATTCACAAGGATATTGTTGGGACTGGTGGCCATGAGTCATAAAATGAGGCTGGATAGACTGGGACTATTTTCCCTGGAGCAAAAGAGGCTGAGGGAGTGACCTTAAAGAGGTTTTTTAAATCATGAGCAGCATAGATAAGCTGAAAAGCCACAGTCTTTTCTCCAGTGCAGGGAAGTGTAAAACTGGAGTGCATAGCTTTAAGGTGAGAAGGGAAAGATTTAAAGGGACCTGAGGGGCAACTTTTTCCACACAGAGGTTCAGTGAGCGGAGTGATGGAATTGGGTATAATTACAATGTTAAGAAACATTTCGACTGGAAAATGGACACAAACAGTTTAGAGGGAGAAATGCTAATCCGAGGCAAATGGTACCAGCTCAAAACGGCTGGTTAGCATGGACAAGTGGGCCATGCTGTATAACTCAGTGACTCACTTTGATACTGAAGCTAATGAATTTCTAAGCCGTCTTTCTTCATAAGTATTTTGTTCACAAAAATGAGCCATTCGTTAGCAGTGGCAGTTAATTTCAAAATTAAATTTAAGCTATAACTCAGCAACTTCTGGTTTTGCTTGACAGAACACAGCACACATTTGGCAGAAAGTTTCAGATTCTGCAATATGGGTTTTATATTGAAGTGGTCCACTGACACCCTGAGAGGTGTGCTGCAGAGTATATCATTATACAACACACCGTTTATACTCAACCATTATGTAAGGCATAATTATTTTGGTCTGTGTTCTATTCTCCCTGTGATTTACTTTATTATTGCTGTCTATAATTGTAGATGGTAACAGGCATCTCAAAAGAAAATATTTGACATTTAGGTCAGCCAAAATACTCACAATTAGAACATAATTAACACACTAAATATGATTTGCTACGCATTGAGATACAAAACAGACCTCCTACACTAATAGGCACATGGAACTACAGATACTGGTTTACAATACTAAGGGTGGAGATTGCAGAGAGGTTTATAATAATCTTCCAGTATTCCAAAAGTAGAAAAGATTGAAACATGGTGAATGTGACACTCTGGTTCAATAGACAATAGGTGCAGGAGTAGGACATTCTGCCCTTCGAGCCAGCACCGACATTCAATTTGATCATGGCTGATCATCCACAATCAGTATCCCGTTCCTGCCTTCTCTCCATATCCCTTAACTCTGCTATCCCTGAGAGCTCTATCTAATTCTTCAGTTGGGAGTTCAGTTAGGAGTTCATGGTTGTGCTGAGAAACCACAGGTAGTCTGTTTAATCTCAGTAAACGACACAAAGTGCTGGACATGTCCAGGTTCTCTAGAAATGTTGCCTTATCCACTGAGTTACTCAAGCACTTTGTATCTTTATTTTCTCCTACATTGTTTCATTGTTTTGAAAGAAATAAACACTATGTCTTATGATCCTTATTAGGTGGAATTTTCACATAATTTTCTGATGCTGACTTTCTTACAGCAATCAGGAAGCTACTGTAACGATACATGCAGTGATAAAGAGGTATTTGACCATTCCACAGAAATATAGGTCATTTTGGAACATCTTTGAAATGATCTCGAGAACCATCATTCTAATCCTGGAAAGTATCAGAGGAAGTGGTAGAAATTGATATAATTACAATGTTTAGGAGACAATTGGACAGGTAAATCGACACAAAAGGTTTAGAGGAATATAGCCCCAGCTCTAGGTTCTATGCATCGCATTTGGTTCTCTCATGATTGTGGCATCCGTCGAAGAGACTTCTTCCTGTGACTGAGTTTCTCTTATTGGACTCAGGATATTGTGCAATTGTCTGAAAGATAATTGCACAATTATCCAGGACTCCATTAATCTCACTATCTATCATATAACAATCTAAGTTAAAGCACATGAGAGATCCAACAGTAGGAATAAAGCAGGAGTATGGATAGATGAAGATATTCACCACTTTATTAAAGATCCACAAAGATATGTTAAGGTACTCTCCGCAGTATCAGACTTTGGATTGGTATCTAATTTGAAGTTATTGATTAATTGAGGCATTCTACAGAAGCTAATTTCAGGAAGATAAGGTCCAGAAGCAATCTAACCAGCAAAGACACAGCTGCTAGCCTCACTAGAATAAAGTCATTTTAAAACTATTCCAGCCATAGGTCTTAGATGGCAAATGTTTACTGCATCTCTACATTAACTTCACAATCATTCCCAACTAATGGCACCTCAAAATATGCCTTTCTTTGCCTCCACCCCAGTGGCTCCTTCACTCACGTCTGACCTCTTTTCCTCCTCCATCAACTATCTCCTTCCCACTCACCTTCTGTTCCAGGTTACTCTCTCTTTTCTCACCTCTTTCTCCACATCATTCTTTCCTATTATTTATTTGTCATCATTTTCCAAATCAAATCCAAAGATCTCCATCACCTTCTCCATGTTACATTTCTCTTTGAATGACCCAACACCATTGCTGTTAATTTATTGGCTCCGAATTTGGAGTATTTTCATCTGTAGTTTGCATGGAAATGTCCATCGCTTCTACAGTTTATCAGTGTGATTAAGGGCCTGAGGCCCAGTTTCAGGTGCACCCTAAAATAGACCCATCAATATCCGCATCTAAAAAGGACACAAAGTGCTGGACTAACTCAGCGAGTTAGATAGCATCAAACCGAACATGGATAGATTACATTTTGGGCCGTTTCTTCAGACTGATCCAACCCAAAACATTACCTATCCATGTTCTCCAGAGATGTGACCTGACCTGCTGAGTTACTCCCAGCACTTTGTGTCCTTTTGCATAAACCAGCATCTGCAGTTCTTGGTTTCTAATATCTGCATCTTGTTCCTAACTCACAATTTCCTATGCCATTTTAATACACCCATTGACACAAAATTAAATGTTAGAACTTTGAATTAAAAGGCAAAAAATATAAATTGCATTGTTAGTCAATTTTGAAGCCAAGTACAAATCTGGACCATCAACTGCTCCAGCTGAGCAGAATTTCTCTTGTTTTTGTTACAAAGTAAACTGCTCCTGGTTGGCAAAGTATAACAAAATGACCTGGGTTTTTATACACATAAGTAGTGTGATTGACATTACCGAATATGGTGAAAATGTAGATATTTAAACATCCTGCAGCATTTTGGCTCAATTTTTTCATAGCCCTTTGCTATCCTAACCATGCAAGCTCAAGTTTAAATAATGGTCTTTTTTTTCATCAGGAAAGAATTGTTTTGCTTCTCTTCCAAGTATAAAATGTGATATACTTTTGAGACAAGCCCCCTCAAGAAACCTGGGGGAGAATTCTTTAACTGAGGCCTAAAAATGTTCTAATTATAGTACAGTCCATATTAAAGAGTAAGGAAAATCTTTAATATGATAGGGTTGTTGTGAAAAATCAATGTGTCATTGCCATTTGGAATAGGCCAAAATGTCATTATATTTTCCCATGACCAAAACAGACATTTGTCCTTTACAGATGCATTTAAGGTACCTACCTCCTACATGAGGTTTGCCATTACCCCGAGATGGCTTCACAAGGCATTTCATTCCTGTAACACATTTTTTTCCTTGTTTTGTTTAGGATGCTGGAGAGATGGTTCGCTCCTTTGTTGGTGGTCTTGAATTAATTGTTAATTTGCTAAAATCCGACAACATAGACGTTCTGGCCAGTGTTTGTGCAGCTTTAGCCAAAATCGCCATGGATGAAGAAAACCTAGCAGTTATAACAGATCATGCAGTTGTTCCAATGTTGTCAAGTTTAACATACATAGTAAGTGAATTTGCATTCATATTTTATGCTACTCACTTCAACTCTTACTTTTGGTCCACCTTTATTTAAGCAACTCTCTGGGTAAATACATTTATTTTGGTTAGTAATTTTAGTAAGTGAATGCTGTTATGTTATCTTATATTACTGCTATGCTGTGATATACTGTAACGTTTGCTTTTAAGAACATTATGTCAAATCCCCCTTTATGCTCTATGCTTTTTGAGCATGCCCAGTATATCAAATGTGGCAATGAGGAAAGCCACTGTGTTTGTATTTTGCTCAGCTATAAATCTGTACAATTAATTACCATTTTAAAGGCTAAAACTTTATAGTTTGCAGTGATTATTTTATCTTTATGTTTCTGATCTCTCACAAATGGAAGCATAATGATATATCACTATTTTTCATTGTCACTGGCTCCAAATCCTACCACGACTTAAGCAACAGCACTGGAGACTATCTTCAGCTGATTCAATAAGGCAGTCATCACCATTTTCAGGCAATTAGGAATAGGCACTTAATCCTCTCATCCTTTTAATAACAGAAGGTGTTGTGACAACAGCTACCTTATCAAACATTTATTTGATGTTATTACTCAACCATACCTTTTCATGAGAAAATGTCCCAGACTACATCATTCTTTCCTAATCGGAAGAGGTACAGATAGAATGTATCAATTTGCCTATTAACAATGATTGGAATGCCCTCTATTCAGACTGTTGATTATGAAGAGTCCATTTTAATATACTTAATAATTTTGCACTAATATTTACTATGAATCACTTCAACTACATTTGATCCATCATAATTCCAGCACTTCTTCTCCTGTATCGATCTATTGCTTGCTAGCTCTTACCTCATCCTTCTCCCTCACTTCTTTATATTAGTTACTTCTCAAATAGCCTTTGTCTAGATGCAGGATCTCAACCCAAAATATCATCTGTCCATTTTCCTCCAGGTCCCTGCCTGACCTGCTGAATTCCTCCAACTGCTCCCCCTTTTTTTGCTATAGATCGTAGTATCTGCTGTCTCTTGTGCATCCATTATTTTAAAGGCATAATATTAATGGGAAGGGAAGAAACTAATGAAATGGGAATAGATGGTAGTTTCTGCTTGAGGGAAACACCAAACAACTTGATGGTAAATTTGAGAATAATAGTTTTCCCAAGTTTACTTTCAGTTTACTTTAAATCTCAGACTGAAATTTCAGTAAATCAGTATTTATTGTTCAAATTAGGGTTGAAAAAAGAACTTTACGAAGTATAAAAAAGAAAGGATTTATGTTACTGGTAACTGGGCGATGAGAGTGCAAAAAAACCCCAAAGTTCATAGTGTAATTAAAACAACGACCACAGTAGATCAGAATTGTTGAGGTTTGTTGTAGGAAGATACTGCAAATTCTAGTTTAAACCGAAGATAGACACAAAATGCTGGAGTAACTCAGTGGGACAGCATCTCTAGATAGAAAGAATGGGTGACGTTTCGGGTCGAGACTTCTTCAGACTGTCAGGGGAGAGGGAAATACAGAGATAAGGAAATGTAAGGTGTGAAAATGAGCCAAAGGGGATGGAGATCAAGGAAAATGTAGAAAAGATCACTGTTAGCTAGGAGAAGGTAACAACAAAGCAAACAGAGATAAAATGTAAACAAGGACAGTCTAGTCAGAGAACTGGGCAGGGGGAGCAGATGAAGGGAGAGGGAAGGCAAGGGCTACTTGAAGTTAGAGAAGTAAATATTCATACCGCTGGGGTGTAAGCTGCCCAAGCAAATTATGAGGTGTTGTTGCTGAGGTCGTGGTTAGTATTGTGCTGTGTTCAAGAGGTCAAACCTTTGCAGGGAAGAAGCTGTTCTTGAACCTGGGGATGGCAGTTTTCAGGTTCCTGTACCTTCTTCCCGATAGTAATAGTGAGATGGGCGTATGGCCTGGGTGCTGTAGGTCTTTGATGATATTAGTTGCCCTTTGGAGGGACACCTCCAGTAGATTCCTTTAATGGCAGATCCCTTAGATTGTCCAAGCAATGTCTACTTAGTATTGCTGATTATTAATTAATTGTACTATTGATTATTGTATATTATTGTTATTGTGTTAATGGACATGAAGAGCCCCAGTAAAAAGGGTGATTGCAATTTACCCTCGTGTGAATTGCTTGTAAATGACTAGTAGAACCAGAAGTTATTTTACTCAACATTGTGAAATGAGAAGGAATTATATTATCAATGTATAATTAATTAAAGCTTGACATTGATTATCTCCAATGATGCAATGTAACACAAAGTTGTTTTCTTTTCCTGCAGAGAGATGACAAGCTTCGCGAACATTTAGCAGATGCTATTGCTTGCTGTTGCAAGTGGGGTAACAACAGGGTTGCATTCGGACAAACTGGAGCCGTGGCCCCACTGGTTCGTTACCTGAAATCAAAAAATCCACTTGTGCATCGTGCCACAGCACAAGCCCTGCACCAACTTTCATTTGATCCCAAGAATTGTATTACAATGCATGAGAATGGTGTGGTGAGGGTAAGTTTTTCAATTTGGTCCTATTGCTGATCGTTGAACAAAGAAAATATTTTCAAACAAGTAGTAACTAACATATGTTTAATGATTTGGATGAGGGAATTGAAATCTTTGTGGCCAAGTTTGCAAATGATGCGAAAATAGGTGGAGGGGTAGGTAGTGTAGAGAAAGCAGGGACTCTGCAGAAGGGCTTGGACAGGTTGGGAGAGTGAACAGAGAAGTGGCAGATGGAATATAATGTAGCAAAATGTGGAATCATGCATTTTGGTTATAGGAATAAAGGCGCAGACTATTTTCTAAATGCGTAGAGAATCCAGAAATCGGAGGTGCAAAGGGACTTGGGAGTGCTGGATTCCCAAAAAGTTAATTTGCAAGTCGAATTGGTAGTAAGGAAGGCAAACGCAATGCTAGCATTTATTTAGAGAGGGCAAGAATACAAAAATAGGGATGTAATGCTGAGGCTCTATAAGGTGCTGGTCAGGCCACATTTGGAGTATTATGGGCAATTTTGGGTACTGTATCTGAGGAAGGATGTGCTTGCTCTGGAGAGGGCCCAGAGGAGGTTTACAAGAATTATCCCAGGAATGAGTGGTTAACATATGATGAGCATTTGACGGCACTGGGTCTGTACTTGCTGGAGTTTAGAAGGATGAAGGGAAACCTCATTGAAACTTACCGAACAGTGAAAGGCTTGGATAGAGTGGATGTGGAGAGGATGTTTCCACTAGTGGGAGAGCCTAAAATTAGAGGTCCTAACCTCAGAATTATAGGACATTCCTTTAGGAAGGAGATGAGGAGGATTTTGTTTAGTCATGGTTGGTGAATGTGGAATTCTTTGCCTCAGAAGACTGTGGAGGCCAAGTCAATGGATATTTTTGAGGCAGAGATAGATAGATTCTTGAATAGTACGGTTGTCAGGGGGTATGGGGAGAGGGCAGGAGAATGTGGTTTGGAGGGAGAGATAGATCAGCCATGATTGAATGGCGTAGTAGACTTGATGGGCTGAATGGCCTCATTTTTCTGCTATTACATGACCTTATGGCACAGTTGTGCAGCAGTAGAACTGCTGCCTTACAGCACCATACACCCGATTCGATCCTGACTATGGGTGCTCTCTGTGTGGAGTTTGTACGTTCTCCCTGTGACCACGTGGTTTTCTCTGGGTGCTCCGAGTTTTCTCCCACAATCCAAAGACATGCAGGTTTGTAGGTTATTTGGCTTCAGTAAAATTGTAAATTGTCTCTAATTTGTAGGATGGTGCTAATGTATGGCATAATCGCTGGCCAGAGCCACCTCGGTAGGCCGAAGGGCCTGTTTCGCACTGTATCTTTAAAGACTAAAGTCTAAATGTAAATATGCCTTCCATTGCATGCACTTTCAATCATAAACTCACAACTCTTTCATTCAAAAGACAATATATTCAATTGCATAATCAACCAGGCACTTATAAGTGTGTCACCCTCATGCCCTAATGTCGTTTCAGCATCACCGAAGTGTGAGATGACATTATTTCCCATTATTGAGTATTGTTAAAATATTAGTTTAATTACCCCCATTACCAAGCCTTAGTTTAATTACCCCCATTACCACTACTTCTGCAACCAAGTTTGAATAAAATTGGATTCCACTTAATATGAGTTATTTCCTCACAGAGCAATCAATTGTACTCTAATCCCCCAAACCCACCTCTTCTGCTGCCTCTTCAGAGCTGCCAGGTAGTACGGATTTTCCGTAATTTGTACGGAAATGCGATTAGAATACGGATGTACGAATTTGTGTTGTTAAATACGGATTTTAAATACGGAGTTCAGTTCAGTCTGAAGAAGAGTCTCGACTAGTAACGTAACCCATTCCTTCTCTCCAGAGTCGCTGCCTGTCCCGCTCCAAGTTTAAACAGAGCACTGTCAGTTTAACGCGTGGGAATTTAAACAACGTGCTGAGGGTTCTAAATATAGTGCTATCGGCTGGAGCACCATGGACTTTAAACATAGCGCTATGGGCTTTATACATAGCGCTATGGCCACAGCGCTATGGGTCACAGATTGTTCAGGATAATTCTCATATAACAATGAGTCTTTGTAATTCTTTTTCTTAGTGGAAGTTGCATTGATTATTTTTCAGGCAGTGGTAGAATTCTGGGTAAGCCTAGTGGTGAAAGGTTACCAGTGGGATTGCAGTTACATTGGGATTAGCCTTGATTTTACAGAACGGTGGGTGGGCTCAAGGGGGAGAGAGGGAGGAGTGGAGAGAGGGAGGGGTGGAGAGAGGGAGAGGATGGAGTGGGGAGGGAGAAGGAGGGAGAGAGAGAGAGGGAGAAGGATAGAGGGAGAGAGAGGGAGGGAGGGAATAGGAGGGAGGGAGAAAAAAAGGAAGTTGGAGAGAGGAAGAGAGAGGGTGGGTGGAAGGTAAAAGGGGAGGGGGAAGAGAAAGAGGGAGGGGGAGAGAGGGAGGGAGGGAGAGAGGGATGGAGAGAGAGAGGGAGGGAGGGCGAGAGGGATGGAGAAGGGTATGGAGGAAGGGAGAGAGAGAGAGGAAGGAGGGAGAGAGAGAGAGGGAGCGAGGGAGGGAGAGGGAGGCTTCCAAAATGACTTGTACATCATCATCTGGTGCTAAAAGCAGGAAGCAGCCGTTCAAACAACAGCATACAAAGAGATGGCAATGAACGCACTGTCAAGTTATGTGCGTAAAAGACATGTCAATTGGTAGCAAAGTTATGCATTCTTTTACTCTTACATAGGTATGACCACACATAAAAAAGAACATTTTTTTTTCAGCAAAATGGCACCGCATAAAAATACTGATTTCCTCAGCAAAATACTGATTTTCAGGTACTAGAATACTGAAATGCTCTGACAAAACTTGACAGCTCTGCCTCTTCATTTTTCTTGTTCCTCTGTTCCTCTCCATCCCCAAAGCCCCCAGTGAAGACCTGGTCATTAGTTTACAGCTCTGCCAATAAGTTTATTACTGCCCCAACCATAGGTGAATTCCTCCAGAACCCATTGACAACACCTCTATCCACTGGCCCATGTGGGCCTGGTTGGGCTTAGAGCTACTGGCCTTCCCTCACTCCAAATCTGGCCTCAATCCCATGTGGGACAATTTCATCCTGAAATATGCAATTACATTTTCCAGTGAGGCTGTTGTGTCTGCAATGGCATTTGGTATTCTGCTGAAATGCCCATCCAGTGCATTTGAATGCATTGGAATTTCTAGACAAATGTTTTCTCCGTATTTATTGTAATTTTTTTCCTTTTAAACTCACATCTGTTTTGGGATATGAACAGGAAGCCATGCTACAGACATGGTTAGGCTTCATTTTAAAATAGAATAACTAAAAAGTTTAAAGATTTCTAGAAGATAAATGCAGGATTTTGTTGCCCACGACAACTGCTGCCCTTCAACCCAGCTCCTTTAAATCACTATACAGTTCAATAATTGTGCAGATGCTTGAATAAATTAGTAATTTTGCTCTGTGCATTGGAAGCTTTTACTGTTGCATGATCCTATTTCTGAGCCTTCTGAACATTGAACAAAGGATATATTTTAAAGCAAGTTGCAACAAATGGGTGCTGCTGTTGTCTGCTATCACACTCCACCAATATTGTGTGGATTTTACTGAGGATATTTAGTTTATAAATTAGTCTGCAAGATGTTTTTTAGTGATAAAATGGAAAACATATGAAGTAAATCAGCACTCCATTTTACATCTCTTATAGTTTTTCTTCCTTTTCGAGTCATCGAGTCATAGAGTGATACAGTGTGGAAACAGGCCCTTCGCCCCAACTCGCCCACACCAGCCAACAATGTCCCAGCTACACTAGTCCCACTTGCCTGTGCTTGGTCCATATCCCTCCAAACCTGTCCTGTCCATATACCTGTCTAACTGTTTCTTAAATGATGGGATAGTCCCAGCCTCAACTACCTCCTCTGGCAGCTTGTTCCATACACCCACCACCCTTTGTGTGAAAAAGTTACCCCTCGGATTCCTATTAAATCTTTTCCCCTTCACCTTGAACCTATGTCCTCTGGTCCTCGATTCCCCTACTCTGGGCAAAAGACTCCGTGCATCTACCTGATCAATTCCTCTCATGATCTTGTACATCACCCCTTATCCTCCTGCGCTTCATGGAATAGAGACCCAGCCTACTCAACCTCTCCCTATAGCTCACACCCTCTAGTCCTGGCATCTTCTTCGTAAATTTTCTGAACCCTTTCACGCTTGACAGTATCTTTCCTATAACATGATGCCTAGAACTGAACACAATATTCTAAATGCGCACTCACCAACGTCTTTATGACCTCCCAACTTCTATACTCAATACTCTGACTGATGAAGGCTAAAGTGCCAAAAGCCTTTTTGACCACCTTATCTACCTACGACTCGGCCTTCAAGGAACCCTGCACCTGTACTCCTGATCCCTCTGCTCTTCATTACCCAGAGGCCTACTGAGTAGATCCTGCCCTTGTTTGACTTCCCAAAATGCAACACCTCACACCTCTCTGTATTAAATTTCATCAACCATTCCTCCGCCCACCTGGCCAATCGATCCAGATCCTTTCACAACCATCTTCACTATTTGCCAAACCACTCACTTTTGTATCATCAGCAAACTTGCTAATCTAACCCTGTATGTTCTCATCCAAATCATTGATGTAGATGACAAACAGTAAGGGGCCTAGCACTGAACCCTAAGGCACACCACTAGTCACAGGCATGCAGTCTGAGAAGCAACCTTCCACCATTACCCTCTGCTTCCTTCCATGGAGCCAATTTGCTATCCGTTCAGCTATCTCTCCTTGGATCCCATGTGATCTTACCTTCCAGAGCAGCCTACCATCCTGAACTTGTCGAACGCCTTACTGAAGTCCATGTACACAACATCTACTAGTCTGCCTTCATCAACCTTTTTGGTCAAGTCTTCAAAAAAATCAATCAGATTTGTGAGACATGACCCCCCCCCCCACCATGTACAAAACCATGCTGACTATCCCTAATCAGGCCTTGCCCTTGCCTGTATATCCTATCCCTCAGAATACTCTCCAGTAACTTACCAACTACAGATGTTAAGCTCACCGGCCTATAGTTCCCAGCATTTTCCCTGCAGCCCTTCTTGAAAAGAGGTACAACATTTGCCACCCTCCAATCATCCGGCACCACTCCTGTATTTAAGGACGACTCGTAAATGTCAAGCAGGGCTCACGCAATTTCCTCTCTTGTTTCCCACAATGTCCTCGGATGTATCAGATCAGGCCCCGGAGATTTGTCTACCTTCAAACACGACAGTACCTTCAGTACTTCTTCGACAGTAACCCTGACTGCTCTCAAGACACTTCCAGTGACACTAATTTCCTCCGTAAATACGGAGGATAAATACTCATTTAGGACCTTGCCCATCTTCTGTGGCTCCACACAGAGGTGACCGCGTTGATTCCTGAGAGGTCCCACTCTCTCTCTAGTTACCCTTTTCCCCCTTATGTGTTCATAAAATCTTTTGGGATTGTCCTTAAGGCAACCCACCAGAGCTATCTCCTGGCCCCTTTTTGCCCTTCTGATTTTCTTTTTTAGTTTACTCCTTAGCTCCTGAAATTCCTCCAGGGATGCACTTGATCCCAGCTGCCTATACCTGTCCCATGCATCCTTCTTGTTTTTGACTAACGTTTCAATTTCCCTCGTCAGCCAAGCTTCCTTACCTTTGCCTGCTTTGCTCTTCACTCTAATGGGGACGTACATATCCTGAGCTTTCTTCAGTAACCATATAATAACCATATAACAATTACAGCACGGAAACAGGCCATCTCGACCCTTCTAGTCCGTGCCGAACACGTATTCTCCCCTAGTCCCATATACCTGCGCTCAGACCATAACCCTCCATTCCTTTCCCGTCCATATAACTATCCAATTTATTTTTAAATGATAAAAATGAACCTGCCTCCACCACCTTCCCTGGAAGCTCATTCCACACAGCCACCACTCTCTGAGTAAAGAAGTTCCCCCTCATGTTACCCCTAAACTTCTGTCCCTTAATTCTCAAGTCATGTCCCCTTGTTTGAATCTTCCCTACTCTCAGTGGGAAAAGCTTATCCACGTCAACTCTGTCTATCCCTCTCATCATTTTAAAGACCTCTATCAAGTCCCCTCTTAACCTTCTGCGCTCCAAAGAATAAAGCCCTAACTTGTTCAACCTTTCTCTGTAACTTAGTTGCTGAAACCCAGGCAACATTCTAGTAAATCTCCTCTGTACTCTCTCTATTTTGTTGACGTACACTTTTAAAAACATCCTACTTGGCTGATGTTCTGTTCCCATCGAATAACCTGCTCCAGTCAACTTGAGCAAGACCTTCTCTCATACCCTCAAAGTTAGCCTTACCCCAGTTGAGCATTTTAACACGTGGACCCTCTCCGGCCCTATCCATAACTATCTTAAACCTAATCAAATTGTGGTGACTGGTCCCAAAAGGCTCCTTCACACACACTTCATAAACTTGCCCTTCCCAATTTCCCAATTTCCCAATACTAGATCCAGCGTTGCCCCCTCACATGTGGGGGCCTCCACATACTGCTTAAGAAAACTCTCCTGTACACTTTTGAGGAATTGCACCTTATCTGAACCCTTCATGCTATGATTTTCCCAGTCTATGTTGGGAAAGTTAAATTCCACTACTACAACAACCTTATTTGACCTGCAGCTGTCTTCAATCTCCTGGCACATTTGTTCTTCTAATTCCCGTTGACTATTCGGGGATCTGTAGGACACCCCCAACAAAGTGATCATCCCTTTCTTGTTCCTCAACTCCACCCATATTAGATTAGATTAGATTAGATTATTTAATGACCACACAGTCAAGCTGGTGGAATTCAGGTTCAGTACAGGATGTTACAAGGTAGGCTGATTCCCGTCAAACATAACATAAAACACAACATCATACAATATACAGTACATGCATGGGGAGGATATGTGCTGTTATCATAGTGTGTTCAGAATTCGGATTGCGTGTGGGTAAAAACTGTTTTTAAATCGAGATATCTTGGCGGACAATGAGCTAATGTAGCGCCTTCCTGATGGCAGCAGGTGGAAGATGTGGTGAGCTGGGTGGGAGGGATCAGAGATGATTTTCTTCACCCTTGACACAGACCGTTTGTGATGGAGTGATTCTATTGATGGAAGGGGAGTGCTGATGATTTTGGATGCTTTGTTAACTATGCGTTGTAATTTATTACGGGAGTGAGTGTCTAAACTGCTGAACCAGACTGTAATTGATGAAGTGAGCATGCTTTGGATGATGGCTGTGTAGAATTTTCTAATCCAATATAGCCTCTCTCGACGAACCGTCCGTAATGTCACCTCTGAACACAGCCATGACATCCTCCTTAACCAACAATGCAACCCCCCCCCCCCCTACTCTTTTTTCCTCACACCTGTCTCTCCTGAAGCTCCTGTACCCCGGAACATTAAGCTGCCAGTCCTGCCCCTCCCTTAACCAAGTTTCAGTCATGGCTACAATGTCCCAGTCACTCGTACCTATCCATGACCTAAGCTCATTCGCCTTACCCGTCAGGCCCCTTGCATTAAAATACTTACAGTTTAAACCAACCCCTCCTTCCCTTCTCTCTGCCCTTCACCTGCCTATTCTGTCCACTAACCTTTCCCACCTCATCCTCCATACCAACTTCTAGCCTCGCACGTGCCTCTGTCCTGCAGGCGATCCCACCCCTCTGCCAATCTAATTTAAACCCTCCCTAGTAGCATTAGCAAACCTTCCCACTAGGATGTTAGTCCCCCTCCAGTTTAGGTGCAACCCATCCCTTTTATACAGGTTACCCCTGCCCCGGATGAGATCCCAATTATCCAGAAATCGAAATCCCTGCCTCCTGCCTCCTGCACCAACTCCTCAGCCACACATTAATTTCCCCTATCTTCCTATTATTACCTTCACTAGTACTGGAAGCAAACCTGAGATCACTACCCTGCAGGTCCTGCTTTTTAGTCTTCTACCCAATTCTGTAAATTCTTGTTGCAGAACCTACTTCCTCTTCCGACCTATATCATTTGTGCCAACATGCACTACAACCTCCGGCTGATCCCCCTCACTCTTGAGGATGCAGTGCAGCCGCTCCGAGATGTCCTGGACCCTGGCACCAGGGAGGCAACACTTCAATGAAAGATGAAACCAGCCGTACAATTACCAATTTCCATTTACACCTTTGCATAAAGTCAATATTATCTGTAGCTGTGTGTGTCCATTAACCGACTGCACTTTTCCCTGGTTTCTGTAAGCCCTTGCTTCTTCCAAATGTTGTTACAAATTTCAATTTGCTTCTGTTCACCACACCTTCTTTTCTAATTCACATCCCAGCACTGCCAGTACTGAGTCAAATTTATTGTTTTCTTTAATCACCGGCCATGATGTTAAATCTCTTAATTTCAGCAGATAAACTTAAATATTGCAAGTTTGTGAATGGAGAAATCGAACCTCACTAAGATGCTTAAACACACAATATAGTCATTTTACTCTGTTTCGGAAATTTGTTTCATTGAACGAATATAATTTCAATGAATTCAATGGAATTTCTTCATTACACAGCTGCTATCCTTTACTTGGAATTCAGGTCACAACATTCCTCTTAAATCCCATAAAAATGCAGCTATTAGATGACCTATTCATTCAACAATTCTCTTTCAAATAAGTTATTGTTTAATACCTTAACAGTTGCTCCAAACCTTTTTGAATCAGTCTTTTCTGAGGCAAAGTTGAGACATGATTTCCAACAGGGAATTCTGCTCCATAGTTAAACCATTTGTTATTTTCATAACCCTTACATTGGTCCACTATGCACAAGGGTGGGCATACCCTACTTCTTCCTTTTAGATAATACAACTTAATTTGAACTTTATGTCAGAAGTAATATATACGGATGTTTAGCTTAGGACAATTTACTATAACAATAAAATAATGGTAATTTTTATAACCATGATAAGCAAAAGTTTTTTTTCAAATTGTCAATTTCCTAGTTTTAAGGTCCGGATACGATTAATAAAGTTGGGTGTGATGTTTGGTGGACTGTGTGGGGTGGGAGGACCCATTGCTCCTCCCGTGCAGCAGGTGGCGCTGCACATGACAAAGGGAGATGTTTTGTATATAGTTCTCTCCTGTCTGTGTGTGTGTGTGTGTGTGTGTAGCCATTTTTGAGTTGGCTTGCTGCCAGCATTGGGTAAAGCATTAAAAACTTCTGTTGTAAATTGAAGACTCTCAAGTTTTGTGCAGACATAGAAAAAGAACATGAAATTGGGGAGTGGTGAAAAGAGTGTGGTTGGATATAATTAAGAACACCAACTATACAAAAACAGATGGGTAAAGAGAAAGTTAAAGCACTCGGCTGATAAAACGCAAAGAAGATTTACTCCGATGTAATAATTTCTGTTAACTGTTGACTCCCTGGTGAATTCTCTGTCCATTGGGATTGCCAGTACAGACTAAAACTGTATTTGCTTGAGTTTGGAAGTATATAAGGACATAACAGCAAAAAAAAAGCAAATTTGTTAAGGGTATGACAGGCTAAGCATAACAGCCAGCGGAATAGCCCATTTAGGACTGACTCAACACAGAGGCTGGTGAACTTTTGGAATTCAGTACTCCAAAGGCTGGGAGTTGGGAATGCTCTTTGATTATTTAAAACCCAGGTCTATAGACTTCTGGATATTAAAGAAAACAGGGAACAGGGTGATAAGAACAAATGATGCTGAGGTAGAAGAAAATGCATGGTCTTAATGAATGCACAGAGCAGGTTTGAAGGGCCAGCTGATGTACAGTTGCTCTTTTACGACCTATTTACCACAATGTTAGAGTTTAACATGTGTAGTTGGAAAGTTACTAGAGAGTATTCAGAGGAATAGGTTATACTAGACTAAGTGGGACCCGTTGGGTCCCATGTTCACACGGGAGGGCTGGTCCCCCGACGCAATATTCCACCTCTCCACCAATTCCAAAATTGGTGGCCAGTGGGGGGGGGGGGGGCTTTCTGGAGTGCTGGTATGGGTTCTTGGGGTGGCAGCTCAGTCCCTCAAGCCTGATCTGCTGGCAGCTCACTCACGGCTGGTGGGCTGGCAGTTGACTCATGATTATTCCTTGAAATTCCATTTCAAGCAGGGTGCAAGGCCACCAAATTCAAATCCATGTTCCTACCATTTCAAGCAGGGTGCAAGGCCACGAAATTCAAATGCAGTTTCTTACCACTAGGAGCAGAGTGCAAGGCCACCGAATTCAAGTGCAGTTTCATACCACTTCAAGCTGGATCCAAGGCCACCAAATTCAAGTGCAGTTTCATACCACTTTCAGCAGGGTGCAAGGCCATCAAATTCAGTGCAGTTTCATACCACTTCAAGCAGGATGCAAGGCCGCCAAATTCAAGTGCAGTTTCATTCCACTTCAAGCAGGGTTGAAGGCCACCACATTCAAATGCAGCTTCATACCTTTTCTTGCAGGGTGAAATCACCATAAAACCACACAAAACACCAAACTCACAGTTCAGTAGACATTCAGTGTGTTCAGTTGATTCACAGCTCAGACAGAGTCATGACCTCTCCCTCCCCCATCATGCAGAGACTGAGCCACATCCTCACTTTCGGGTTTTATAACCCCTCCCCCTCCCACCGGAAAAGGTGTGACTTTCAGGGCGTGATTGACAGAAGAGAGATTCTCAACATTTTTTAAACACTAATAACACTTTTATTTTTTATTGATTGGAAGAATTCTCTGCACCTGCTCAGCGGAGGGGGGGACAGAGTAAGTTGGCAAAAATCACAGCCGTAAGTGGTAGCGTTTTATCTAAAATCAATATACAGTGCAAACAGGAAGTAAGTGCATTTGCAGTAGTGCCTTTCAACTTCAAGCCAAAGCACCCAAACCACCATTTGCAGTAAGTAGTGCCTTTCAACTTCATGCCACCATTTGCAATAAGTAGTGCCTTTCAACTTCATGCAACCATTTACAGTAAGTGGTGCCTTTCAAACTCAAGTCAAAGCACCCAAGCCACCATTTGCAGTAAGTAGTGCCTTTCAACTTCATGCCACCATTTGCAATAAGTAGTGCCTTTCAACTTCATGCCACCATTTGCAGTAAGTGGTACCTTTCAACTTCAAGCCAAAGCACCCAAGCCACCATTTGCAGTAAGAAGTGCCTTCCAACTTCAAGCCAAAGCACCCAATCCACCATTTGCAGTAAGTAGTGCCTTTCAACTTCAAGCAAAGCACCCAAGCCACCATTTGCAGTAAGTAGTGATTTTCAACTTCAAGCCAAAGCACCCAAGCCGCCATTTGCAGTAAGTAGTGCCTTTCAACTTCAAGCCAAAGCACCCAAGCCACCGTTTGCAGTAAGTAGTGCCTTTCAACTTCAAGCCAAAGCACCCAAGCCACTATTTGCAGTAAGTAGTGCCTTTCAACTTCATGCCACCATTTGCAGTAAGTAGTGCCTTTCAACTTCAAGCCAAAGCTCCAAAGCCACCATTTGCAGTAAATAGTGCCTTTCAACTTCAACCCAAAACACCCAAACCACCATTTGCAGTTAGTGCCTTTCATCTTCAAGCCAAAGCTCCCAAGCCACCATTTGCAGTAAGTAGTGCCTTTCAACTTAAAGCCAAAGCACCCAAGCCACCATTTGCAGTAAGTAGTGCCTTTCAACTTCAAGCCAAAGCATCCAAACAACCATTTGCAGGCAGTGCCATTTTACTTCAAACAAACCATATTTTCATTTGCTCAGTGTTATTCAGAGCTCAGAGAAACGTGACCCTTGGCTTCATCCATCTTGCAGTAAGTAGTGCCCCCCCCCCCCCCCCCCCCCCCATCCCGCTGAGCTTGTCATTAATAGCCATGGATTTCATCATCTATCAGCTCCATTACTAGTGATGGTGTAGGACAATCATATTAGAATATATGATAAGAGTTGTGTTTTTTCATGGATAGAAATGACATGTTTTAGACTGACCTTAGACTAATCATCAAACCTTGTTAATGGAGGTGTTTCTGTTACTCAGTTCTAAGAATATTCCACAGTGCAGCTTTAGGCACTGTCTTTCTTTGAAAGCGTTTTTGCCTTCAGCTGTCCTATCAGTCAGTACCAATAATAACTTACAAAATCCAGAAACACCACCATTAGAATTGATGCAGTCTCAAAAGATTATATATGTCACATTCCTGAAAATTACATTAATGAGTTTAACACAGTTGGAAGTAGTACCAGTAACTATAGTATTATGGAGAGAAGGAATGGATGACGTTTCGGATCAAGACCCTTCTTCAGTCTGAAGTAGGGTCTCGACCCGAAACGTCCCCCATTCCTTCTCTTCAGAGATGCTGCCTGTCCCGCTGGGTTACTCCAGCTTTTTGTGTCTATCTTCGGTTTAAACCAGCATCTGCAGTTCCTTCCTACACTATAGTATTATGACTGTGAAATCACTGAACTGTGATTATGGAAAAATGCTTCTTGCTGCAAAATTTAAACAAGCTTCCTACATATTAAAATAGATTTAGGGAACAGACAAAGAATAATGTAGACTATTGAAATTTATAAAATCTATTTTGCTTTTCCTAGCTTAATTTGATTGAGAAACTAAGTTCAATCTATTTCCTTCCAATATGATGAAAACATATTTTTAAAACATCATCCATTTAGTTATTAATTAGATTCTTTGTAAATCTACAGATGTTATCTTGGTGAATATTTATTCTATGCTAGAGGCATAGTCATATAGCACGGAAACAGACTCTTCATCCCAACTTGCCCATGCTGATCAAGCTGCCCCATCGACTATAAACCTTTCCTGGCCATGTACTTGTCCAAATGTCTTTTAAATATTGTCAAAGTATCTGCCTCAACTACCTTCTCTGGCAGGTCATTCCATATACCCACCATCCTCTGGGTGAAAAGGTTGCCCCTAAGATTCCTATTAAATATTTCCCTCTCACCTTACACCTTACACCTATGTCCTCTGGTTCTTGATTGCCCTACGAGCAAAAGACTATCTGTTCACCTCATGATCTTATACACCTCTCTAAGATCACCCCACAACCTCCTGTGTCCAATGAATAAAGTTCTAGCCTGCAACTCCCTGTAGTTCAATCTCTCTCGTCCTGGCAATTAGCATTACATATGTTTTGTGCATTATTTAAAGTAAATAATAAAAAGGCAATAATACATACAAGCGACTTTTACTATATGGGGGAAATGCATTCCTAGATAATTGTCCATATTGCAATCTTCCATCATGCAAAGTCACATCAGCTGTGGAAGTGCAAGAAACACAGGTTGAAAAAGTGATTTTTATGTGCATATATAAACTTTTTCATGAAAAAATCCTTGAGAATGAATTTTATACATGTCACAAATTTTGGCTGGTTATTGGTGAATACTGCAAAGGCGAATTTCCATAACCTCAGTGGTGGTAATGTGGGGATGGCCTGTAATTGTGTTATGATTTCTAGACTAGTTGAGAGGATATTGTTTAAGCGTACAGTAAACTATCATGAAATAATTTAGCTGGTGTTCATAGTGGCATCCATTTTATAGTCAGTTTAATTTAATTATGTTCCTCTGATTGTTTGTTTCATGGAGCCTGTATAAATAAAACCCGACAATGCTTATTGACCACAGATATTAACATTTTCTTCAATAATTATTTGGATTAGTTTTACCACTACACCATCATATATCTTCTATGAAACAATTTTAGTTCAAGCTGATATCATGAGAAATGTGATCATGCAATTATACATTCATGATCCGTTTATTTGCCTTATACCAGAATAATATAGCCTGATATTCATTGCAAGAGGCTGCTTTTGTATATGTAAATCTTCAAGACATATCTGGACTTCAGAACAGCTGTTGAATTTACAGGCTTGACTGTGCCATCAGTTGTTAATAGTTCTGTCAGAATGGCTGCCATTCAGCCATCTAAATTGAAATATGCATGAAATACAAAATACTGTAGCTTTCTGACAGATTTGGCTGGTAGAATGTGTTGGTTTGCTCCTTCACTGGACTATTCATGCTGTTTGAATCCTATCTAGGATATGATCTGGTGCAGGATCCAAGACTGCATTAGAGGGAAAAGATATGTGGAGATGCCATAGTTCTCTGAGATGTGTAGGCTCGATGTTTCTCCATATATAATAAGTTTGGGTATGGTTATTTGGGGAGGGGTGGCAATTTCAGATAGGGAGAAATGAGAAAGCATGATTCAACTCATTGTATTAATGCATATTGCTGTCACTGAAATCAAATGACCCAGCAAAATTCTGATAACCATTTTTCATTCAATGTAGCCAAAACAGCCATTATGCATTCCCTAGAGTAGCTCAAGACTGATTCAACAGTTACACAGCTGCTTTTTATTTTACAGCTACTTTATGATACATTTTGCAGGCATTTCATAGTTATGTTTTGTGCAATAGTGAACTCAGTTACTTAGAATTTGCACGTGGCAAAAACCTCAATGACCTCACATTTGCTTGAGAGTCCGTTTTTTCAATTATTTACTCAATTAACTTATCTTCTTAGGTTACATATTTTTAATTTCGAACCAAACTGTGGTTTAACATAAGTTTTCTATGTAATTAAATGTTAAAATCTCCTTCCTATCTGACATTTTGAGTTCAAAGGGAATATGGGGAGATAAGTCTCCATGAGCACAAATGACTGTAAACAAAAGCACAAATAAATACATAATAAAAATAGCTGATGAAACGTTACTGGATAACTGCAAGGTGCTGCATTTTGGGATGTCACACCAGAGGCACGTATTATAACGGCAGTTATAAGGCACTTGGACAGGTACATGGATAGGAAAGGTTTAGAAGGATGTAGGCCAAATGCTGGAAAATGGGACTAGCTTAGCCCTTCAGCCCAACTCTTGATCGGCACGGACGAGTTGGGCTGAAGGGCCCGTTTCCATGCTATAGGACACTATGACTCTATGGCTCAAATAGACAGAGTGACTGCATGGCGTCTCGATCTTTAATCACTGGAGCATAGGATGACCATAACCAATGGATGATCTTATAGAGGATGACCACAGCCAAGAGATGACTTTATAAGGTGTATAGAGGTGCATAGATAAGGTAAATGCACACACTTTTCACCAAGGAAATTGAGTTAAAAACTAGAGGGCATAAGTTTCAAGTGAGAGGGGAAAGTTTTAAAAGGGACCCATGGGGAAACTTTACCCAGAGGGTCATGCATCTATGGAACAAACTAAAAGAAAACATGTTTGAGGCAAGTACAAAACAAGATTTAAAATATATTTGGACAGGTGTATGGATAGGAAAGGTTTAGAAGGATATGGGCCGAACACTAACTGGCAAATCGGACAAGCTTAGACAGGGCACCTTGGTCAGCATGGATAACATTTGCTGTAGCACCTTTTTCTGTGGTGTATAACTCTGACTCTATAACGATGATCTTCTCTGCTATCTATGTTAAAGTTTCTCTCTCGGTTCTGACGAAAGATCTTAAGTCTGAAACGTTAACTGTTTCCCTTTCCACAGCTGCTGCCATATTTCTCCATAAATTTAACATATCCCTTTGAGAATAAAATATTGGGTTGATCTGATCCAGGTATTTAAAATTATTAAGAAATGTCAGTCCCCATACAGATTTTTTTTTTTAATGGAATAATCAGAAATTAAACAGCATTTACGGAAAATTAGTGCTGGCTCATGTTAGATTGAAATCAGGAAACATTTTTTAAATAATGGTTTCTGCATATCTGGGTCTCACTCATTCAGAAGGCTATGGATTGGAAATTATTTGAATTTATTCATATCTGTGGAGATATTTAAACCCACTAGAGTCACAGAGTCCATGAACCTGTCTAACTGTTTCTTAAATAATGGGATAGCCTGCCTCAACTACCTCCTCTGGCAGCTTGTTCCATTTACCCACAATTCTTTGAGTGAAAAGTTACTCCTCAGATTCCTATTAAATCTTTTCACATTCATCTTAAACCTGTCCTCTGGTCCTTGATTCATAGAAACATAGAAAATAGGTGCAGGAGTAGGCCAAGTCAACTCAACCTCTCCCTATAGCTCAGACCCTCTAGTCCTGGCAACATCCTCGTAAATCTTCCTGTACCCTTTCCAGCTTGACAACATCTTTCCCAAAACATGGTGCCCAGAACTGAACACAATACTCTAAATACAGCCTCACCAACATCTTATACAACTGTAACAAGACCTCCCAACTTTTAAGCTCAATACTCTGACTGATGAAGGCCAATGTGCCAAAGCCTTTTTGACCACCCTATCGGCCTGCGACTCGACCTTCAAGCACCTTCAAGAACCATACACCTGCAGTCATAGATCCCTCCGCTCGACAACACTCCACAGAGCTGTACCATTCACTGTGTATGTCCAGCCCATGTTAGACTTCCAAAAATGCAACACCTTACATTTAGCCAAATAACCGAACAGATGCAACGCCGAAAAGCCAATTAATGGAATGGGTGGGACTCCTAAAAGCAAACAAACCGAAAGGGCGGGACGCCTAAAATCCAACAAACCGAAAGGGCGCAATGCCGAAAAGCCAACTCACCGAATGGACGCAACGCCGAAAAGCCAAATAACGGACATGATGTCGCCGGGGGGCGGGACTTGTCAGTGATTGGTCCAGACCCCCATGTCCATCATATCACTGGTTGGGGGAGAAGAGAGGGTGGGGGTCATTTTCCCCACACAAGACCGCCCGGGGCTGGAGGGTGACTGGCACTCTGAAACCAAGCACCAAGGTGTAAGCGGCCCACTCTCCCCCCCGGGGTCAGCGCTGTCCGGCCACGGCCGCCGTCCGCCTCGTCTCCCCCATGCGGCCGCACTGTGACGGGCTGTGGATCGGCAGCGCACACACATGGGGACGAAAACCCGGCAACGTCCCTGTCAGCTGCAGCAGAGTTGGGGACAGTCTAGTCCCTCCGCCCACCCAGAGTCACTGACCACGAAGCACCGCCACCGGACCCCGACCCCCACACCAGGTGGTTCACCCCTCCGACCCCCGGACCCCGACCCACACATGGGGTGATTCACCCCCCGACACCCACACCGCATGACCCACCACCACCCCCTCCCCCCCACCCGGCCGCGGGGACAGACAGCCCGGGGGACTGGCAGCCATAGTAAATCACTTTTAAAACCTGGGGGGGACACAAATTCGGGTCGAGATCCTTCAGACTCAATCTTCAGGACCATTCTTCAGACCTGAAGACTGAGTCTGAAGGGTTTCGACCCGAAACGTCACCCATTCCTTCTCTCCAGAGATGCTGCCTGTTCCGCTGAGTTACTCCACCTTTTTGTGTCCATCTTCGGTTAAAACCAGCATCTGTAGTTCCTTCCTCCACAACTGTCGCACCAAACTAATTGTCCAGGTTGGCTTGCTGAATATTGCATAAGACATGGTCAGAATAAAGGGGAGGTTATATATACATATACTAGACTAAGTGGGACCCGTTGGGTCCCAGGTTCACAATAGAGGGCTGGTCCCCCAACGCAATATTCCACTTCTCTACCAATTCCAATATTGGTGGCCAGTGGGCAGGGGGGAGGGGGTTCTGGAGCGCCAGCATGGGTGCTGTGGGTCAAGTCAAGTCAAGCACAGTGAGTGCAGGGCCAACAATCCATTTCATGTCAAGTGAATCCATTTCAAGTCAAGTCAAATCAAGCACAGGGCAGGCGGGGCCAGCCAACAATACAATGCATTTGCTTTCATTTCAGGTGAGATCAAGCAAAGCAAAGGCAAAGCAAAAGCAAAAGCACAGGGCAGGCAGGGCCAGCCAACAATGCAATCCATTTGCTTTCATTTCAGGTGAGCTCAAGCAAAGCAAAGGCAAAGCAAAACACAGGGCACGCAGGGCCAGCCAGCAATACAATCCATTTGCGTTCAATTCAGGTGAGCTCAAGCAAAGCAAAGGCGAAGCAAAAGCACAGGGCAGGCGGGGCCAGCCAACAATACAATCCATTTGCTTTCATTTTAGGTGAGCTCAAGCAAAGCAAAGGCAAAGCAAAAGCACAGGGTAGGCAGGGCCAGCCAACAATATAATCCATTTGCTTTCATTTCAGGTGAGCTCAAGCAAAGCAAAGCCAAAGCAAAAGCACAGGGCAGGCCAAACAACTAATTTAATTTCCATTTCCATTTCAATTTCAAGCTTTTCGGCGTTTCGCCCTTCCGGTTATTTGGCTTTTCCGTGTCCTACGCTTTCGGTTATTTAGCTTTTCGGCGTCGTTTCCATTCAGTTATTTGGCTTCCACTTCTTCGCTTCGACTTCTCGTCCTTCGACGCCACGTCCGGGTACCTCTCATGCATCGGGCCCTCTACACATTGCTGGAGAAAATTCTCCTGAACAACCTTTGATAAATTGAATGTAGATAACTGAAGTTTGATAATAAAGAGTACCAATGTTTAAAATAATACTGTGATTTGAGAATCCAGTGGTTGATGTCCACTGCTTTTGCCTTGAATAAGGGTCTCAATATGGTTTTGATAAACCTCCCACCTGTTAATTCTGGAAATAGGACTGGGCACATTTTAGTGACACTTGTATTATACATCTGGAACATCCTCCAAAGGCGATGAATCATTTAAAAATTATGTCAAAATTCAGCAATACAGGTAGAATTCTGATTGCTAATTTAGTTTACAAGCAGTTGGAGTGGCGCACAATATGAGCAATTCCACAAACAAAAGTATAGAAAAATCCCACTAAGGTTAAGTGAAATATTATAACGTGTTATTGTGCACAGGAATCCACTTTCTCTGTAAATGGTTCCTCCCTTCTAGAATGTAAAAGGCTGGCCCAGTTTTTTGCCTCATTCCAGAAAGTGTCACTGGGAAATTTGGCGCCGCAATTCAAAGGAGCCGGGATCCTAAAAAAAGAATCCCCATCAAGATAGCTGCATGATCAAAAGCCAATAAATACTTTGTGCAATTATCTCAGTGGCACATTCATTCTGTGTAAGGAAGAATTGCATTAACATCCACAGGCCTTGCCCTGCTAGTCTTTTCACTGCTTATGCCCAACATGAGTCTCTCTCCATGCTACTTCCATGATATCTTTTCCCTACCAACCTTTATTACTAAACAAAATAAGGACTCATGGGGGCGACAAATTAGCATGAACAAGGTTAATTCCCGGGATGGCGGGACTGTCATATGCTGAGAGAATGGAGCAGCTGGGCTTGTACACTCTGGAGTTTAGAAGGATGAGAGGGTATCTCATTGAAACATATGATTGTTAAGGGTTTGGACATGCTAGAGGCAGGAAACATGTTCCCGATGTTGGGGGAGTCCAGAACCAGGGGCCACAGTTTAAGAATAAGGATTATTTATAATAAGAATAAGCCATTTAGAACAGAGACGAGGAAACACTTTTTCTCACAGAGAGTGGTGAGTCTGTGGAATTCTCTGCCTCAGAGGGTGGTGGAGGCAAGTTCTCTGGATACTTTCAAGAGAGAGCTATTGACAAGGAATTAAAAATAAAAATTCACAATAAAAAAAAAAGTACTAAATATCCAAATTAACTGGTGATATAAAGCTAGTGTGAAAAATAACTGTGAAAAGGATGCCAAGGATTTACAAAAGGCTAATGGCAGTTTAGCAAATGAGCAAGCAAAGGATAGTGGGAAATTTTGAGATTGTGAGAATAAAAAAATGAACACTTCTTAAATGCTGATATTCAGGTAAATGTTGGTGTACAGAAGAATCTAGCCCTGTTTAAAAAAACGAAATGTCAGGAAGTAAATATGTATGTGTAGGAAGGAACTGCAGATGCTGATTTACACCGAAGATATGCACAAAATGTTGGAATATAACAGTGGGTCAGACAGCCTCTTTGGAGAAAAAGAATAGTTGTTTTGGTTCGAGACCCTTCAGACTGAGTCAGGGGAGAGGGTAAATGGAGGTATGAAAAGTTGCAGAACAAATCAGAGCCGGCACCAATGACCAAAGAAAGGTGGAGCCCACAATGGTCCATTGTTGGCTGGGGAATAGATGTTAATGAAGGGATATGCACAGCGAAATTAGCAGGACAACTAGTGTGGTGGAGGGATAGAGAGAGAGAGGGAATATAAGGGTTACTTGAAATTAGAAATGTCTATATTCATACCGCTGGCTTGTAAGCAGATCAAACAAAATGAGATGCCCTTCCTCCAAGTGGCGCACTCTGACAGTGGAGAAGGCCCTGGGCGTAAAGGACAGTATGTGAATGGGAAGGGGAGTTAAAATGTTTGGCAACCGGGAGATAGCATAGATTTTACCAATGCCAATTAACTTATAAACCTGTACGTCTGGAGAGTGTGAGGAAACCAGAGCACCCCGAGAAAACCCACATGGTCACAGGGAGAATGTACAAAATCTGACAAATACTGACAGCACTGTAGTCAGGATCGAACCGAGGTCTCTGGCATTGTAAGGCAGCAACTCTACTACTACGCCACTGTTCCATCCCTGTAGCATGATGGTGTCACAAAATTGCCATCTCATAACAAACACATTCTATCTTAAGTGAGTCAGCATCATTATCAAGATCACAAAATTGTAGCCTTTGCTGATAGCCATGATAGCTAACATGGAAGCCCAGATGGCTTTGTTATCTAGAGCATCATTATTGCTGTATTCAATTCTTATGCATAAATTCAGGGGCAGTGAAATACTGGTTTGGGATGAAGGTCAGTTCCAAAGGGGAGGCACCTATTATTTCCACTAAAACGTCAAAATTTTCACTTTATTATCAGCAACTCCGTCAGTATATTTATTCATCAAACCTAAATATTCAGCTGGATTAAAGAACTTTACCCTTCTCAAAGGTTATTCTACAGCAGAGCCCTGAAGGCCAAAACTGATGGTTAACAAATAGGATTATCTGAAATGTTCTCATCTGAAGCTCAGCAGCCTTCCATGCAAGAAGAACTGAGGTTCTCTTCCCACCCAATTTCCCTCCTCCCAAAACACCATCCCCATCAATCAAGCATCATACCACCACCAATCAAGTATCATAATGTATTCCCCCACCCTCTCATTCCTCAGGGTTGAGGATTGTAGTTCATCATCTTAGTGTCACATCTGCCCACTTCAGTGGGAAGCAGCACATTCTCCCATGTTCCTTACCTGGGCTAGTCTAGGTTTCCAATCCTATTGACTTCCATGCAGAGATTTGTTGATTGAACAAAATTATGCACTCTGTTGATTGGAATCCCAATAGAAATTATGCTCCCTATCCACCCATTATGTTTTTTTTAGAGATACAAGTTCAAGTTCAAGTGTTCAAGTGAGTTTATTGTCATGTGTCCCTGTATAGGACAATGAAATTCTTGCTTTGCTTAAGCACACAGAAAATAGTATACAGCGTGAAAAATAGATACAGCGTGACCAATAGATACAGCGTGAAAAAAGGCCCTACAGCCCATCAAGTCTGCACTGACCGACGATCACCCGTATATTAGTTCTATGTAATCCCAGTTTTGCATCCTACACAGCAGTGGCAATTTTGCAGAAGCCAATTAACCTACAAACCTGCATCTTTGAAATGTGGCAGGAAACTGAAGCATCTAGAGAAAACCTACGTCATAGGATGAAAGTACAAACTCCATATAGACAGCACCTGTAGTCAGGATCAAACCCAGGTCTCTGGCGTCGTATGGCTGCAGCTCTACCATTGCGCCACTGTGCTGCCCTGTCTCCAAAACATGTCACAGCAACTAATGCCCCTGTCCCACTTTGGAAACCTGAACGGAAACCTCTGGAGACTTTGCGCCCCACCCAAGGTTTTCGTGCGGTTCCCAAAGGTTTTTGTCAGTCTCCCTACCTGCTTCCACTACCTGTAACCTCCGGCAACCACCTGCAACCTCCGGGAACCGCACGGAAACCTTGGGTGGGGCGCAAAGTCTCCAGAGGTTTCCGTTCAGGTTTCCTAAGTGGGACGGGCATAATTTGTACATTTTGATTGCGGCAGTGAAGTGGTTAACCGCAGATTTTATGAGCAAGTAACCCAGAAATCTGGACCAACAATCCAGAGATTTAATTTAAAATCCTACCATGGCAGCTATGTAAGCTCAATACATTTCAGAAGCTGCAATTTTAAAAAAACATACCAGGCACTAATAATGGTCACTGAAACTACTAGAATTAATGTAAAAAAAAACTGATGTTTGTCCACAGAAGAAATCTGCTGATTTAGTCTGACTCCGTATCAGCAACAAATACTGTATGCTTCCCCCCCTAAGTGCCCTTAAAAACACTCAATTCAGAGGTAGAATGTGAATGCACACACCTAAAAAACTGAATAAATAAGAAGCAAGGTCCCGCAGACAGCAATGGTTTAAAGGGCACAGGAGAACTTCGTGATTTTCTGTGCGTGGAGTAAAGGAATGTTTTACATCCATCAGGGAGAGCAGATGGGGTCTCTGTTTAACATCTGTGTTGAAAGACGGCACTTCCAGCACTACAGCACTAAAGTGTCAATTTAGGTTGTGCACTCAAATTTCAGGAGTGGATTTTGTATCCATGACCTCGCAACTTGAAGGGAGCACCACCACTGAGCCAAGGCTGATGCTTTGGTGAAACTATAAGATGATGATTGCAGTATTTTCTTTTAAATTGCTGTAAAAATCAATTTGCAATTGCATTTTATTTGCATTGATGTTGAGAGCATTGCTTATTTTCTATATTGTAGGTGAACATAGTTGTATCAATATGACGAGTAAAGATCTGTGTAAGCCTTACGTGCATGAAAGACATTTAGTATTAAAACAATATCTGCATCTACAATAGTGGGCGGCGCGACCGACGTTGCAGCGGCCTCTGCAGTCCGTCTGTCTTTTTTTTTTTGTCCCGTTGAGTGTATAGTTTGTAGTATTTTTTTAAATTGTTTTTAACTGTGTATGTGTGGGGGGTGGGGGTGGGGTGTTGGGGAAACTATTAAATCTCTTCCCTGTATGGGGGACCCGACATTTTCCCTGTCGGGTCTCCGTTGTCGTTGGGGCCTAGCACCGTGGAGCGGCCTCCAACCGGAACGACCTGGGGGCTTTAGTCGCGAAGCCTGCGGACCTACTATAGTGGAGCTGGCCGGCTGGAGCGTGGAGAGCTGTGGTGGTGCGCTGCTGCGGCCCGACTTCGGAGCTTCGGAGGCTCCAGCCGCAGGCCCGGTGGACGGTGACATCGGGAGCTCGCGGGTCCCTGGTGGGAGACCGCTTTTCAGAGCTCCCGCAATGGCAACTTCTCCCGCCCGAATTGCATGGTTGAAAATGACCTGGAGCAGGGCCTTAAATCGCCCGGCACGGCTTTAACGGCCGTGGGACTTGCTAGCGCCCGCCGGGGGCTCCAACATCAAGACCCGGAGCGGGGCCTTACATCGCCCCGCGCGGGACATGCTAGCGCCCGCCGGGGGCTCCAACGTCAAGACCCAGAGCGCGGCATTGCATCGCCCGGCGCGGCCTTAATGGCCGCGGGACTTACCATCGCCCGGCGGGGGCTTTGACATCGGGAGAAGAAAGGAGAGCAGGGGAGAGACAAGACTTTGCCTTCCATCATAGTGAGGAGGAGATTCACTGTAATGGATGTTTGTGTAAATTGTGTTCTTTTCTTGTTGTATGACTGCAGAAACCAAATTTCGTTTGAACTTCATTTGAGGTTCAAATGACAATAAACGGTATTCTATTGTATTGAACACCCACCATCCCCCCCACCAGACATCGCCACGGCCTCCATCCACTCACGTGCCTTCCTACGACCCCCACCCTTGCCTTGTGTTCACCATCCCCCCTGACCTCCCCCTTTCTGATACGGAACGGTCTGTCCTCAGCAGAGGCCTCACCGTTGCTACCCACCGCTCCCACCTCAACGAGTTTTGGGTCTGCCTATGTGTAGTTTGCAGCGTTCAGTTCTTCCGACGCCTCTGCCTCCGATCCTTTATAGAAACATAGAACATAGAAATTAGGTGCAGGAGTAGGCCATTCGGCCCTTCGAGCCTGCACCGCCATTCAATATGATCATGGCTGATCATCCAACTCAGTATCCCGTACCTGCCTTCTCTCCATACCCTCTGATCCCCTTAGCCACAAGGGCCACATCTAGCTCCCTCTTAAATATAGCCAATGAACTGGCCTCGACTACCCTCTGTGGCAGGGAGTTCCAGAGATTCACCACTCTCTGTGTGAAAAAAGTTCTTCTCATCTCGGTTTTAAAGGATTTCCCCCTTATCCTTAAGCTGTGACCCCTTGTCCTGGACTTCCCCAACATCGGGAGCAATCTTCCTGCATCTAGCCTGTCCAACCCCTTAAGAATTTTGTACGTTTCTATAAGATCCCCTCTCAATCTCCTAAATTCTAGAGAGTATAAACCAAGTCTATCCAGTCTTTCTTCATAAGACAGTCCTGACATCCCAGGAATCAGTCTGGTGAACCTTCTCTGCACTCCCTCTATGGCAATAATGTCCTTCCTCAGATTAGGAGACCAAAACTGTACGCAATACTCCAGGTGTGGTCTCACCAAGACCCTGTACAACTGCAGTAGAACCTCCCTGCTCCTATACTCAAATCCTTTTGCTATGAAAGCTAACATACCATTCGCTTTCTTCACTGCCTGCTGCACCTGCATGCCCACTTTCAATGACTGGTGTACCATGACACCCAGGTCTCGCTGCATCTCCCCTTTTCCTAGTCGGCCACCATTTAGATAATAGTCTGCTTTCCTGTTTTTGCCACCAAAATGGATAACCTCACATTTATCCACATTATACTGCATCTGCCAAACATTTGCCCACTCACCCAGCCTATCCAAGTCACCTTGCAGTCTCCTAGCATCCTCCTCACAGCTAACACTGCCCCCCAGCTTAGTGTCATCCGCAAACTTGGAGATATTGCCTTCAATTCCCTCATCCAGATCATTAATATATATTGTAAATAGCTGGGGTCCCAGCACTGAGCCTTGCGGTACCCCACTAGTCAGTGCCTGCCATTGTGAAAAGGACCCGTTTACTCCTACTCTTTGCTTCCTGTTTGCCAGCCAGTTCTCTATCCACATCAATACTGAACCCCCAATGCCGTGTGCTTTAAGTTTGTAAACTAATCTCTTATGTGGGACCTTGTCGAAAGCCTTCTGGAAGTCCAGATACACCACATCCACTGGTTCTCCCCTATCCACGCTACTAGTTACATCCTCGAAAAATTCTATAAGATTCGTCAGACATGATTTACCTTTTGTAAATCCATGCTGACTTTGTCCAATGGATTTATCTATGGGAAGGAGTCCTCACCACCCAGTGATGACCCCTTCTCCCGTCTCCAATGGACTCCTGTCTCCAATGGACCCCCTCCTCTTGGACTCCCATGGTTGGCCATCTACCTTCTTTAGAACATTTCATTTCCAACTGCCGGTGGGACATCAACCGCCTCAAATTTTCCACTCCCTTTACTCACTCTAACCTCTCCCCCACTGAACGTACAGCCCTCTACTCACTCTGCTGCAACCCCGACTGTATTATCAAACCTGCCGACAAGGGAGGTCCATGGTAGTCTGGCGTGCTGACCTCTGCCGGACTGAGGCCAGGTGACCACTCTGTCACCTCCTCCTGCATAACCTTGGACCATGACCCCACAGGCGAGCACCAGGCCTTAATCTCAAGGACCATTACTGATTTCATCACTTCCGGCTATCTGCCCTCTAAAGCCTCCAACCTTATTGTTCCCCAGACCCGCACGGCCCGATTTTATCTTCTCCCCAAAATCCACAACAGAACTGTCCTGGCAGACCCATTGTTTCTGCATGTTCATGTTCCACAAAATTAATTTTAACATACCTCGATTCCATCCTGGTCCAATCCCTCCCTACCTATGTCCAAGACCACTCACACACTCTTCGTCTCCTCAATGACTTCCGTTTTCCAGGCCCCCACTACCTCATCTTTACTATGGATGTTCAGTCACTCTATACCTCCATCCCCCACCAGGAGGTTCTTAAAGCCCTCCGTTTCTTCCTCGACCGCAGAACTAGCCAATATCCGTCTACCAATACTCTCCTCTGCCTAGCAGAGCTGTTCCTTACCCTCAACAACTTCTCCTTCAACTCCTCCCATTTCCTCCAAACCCAAGGCGTAGCTATGGACACTCACATGGGCCTTAGCCACGCCTGCCTCTTTGTAGGGTATGTCGAACAATCCCTGTGCCAGGTGTACACTGGCCCAATCCCCAAACTCTACCTCCGCCACATTGAGGACTGCATTGGTGCTACCTCCTGCACCCATGCAGAACTCACTAACCATCAACTTCACCACTAATTTCCATCCTGCACTCAAATTCACTTGGACCATCTCCGACATATCCCTACCATTTCTAGATCTCACCGTTTCCATCACAGGAAACAGGCTATTGACCGACATCTAATACAAACCTACTGACTCCCATAGCTATCATGACTGCACTTCTTCCCACCCTGCTTCCTGTAAAGACTATCCCCAACTTCCAATTCCGTCTACGCCGCGTCTGCACCCAGGATGAGGTGTCCCATACCAGGCATTGGAGATGTCCTCATTCTTTAGGAAACGGGGATTCCCCTCTTCCATTATAGTTGAGGGTCTCCTCGATATCCCGCAGCTCCGCTCTTACTCCCCTTCCCCCCATTCGTAACAAGGACAGAGTCCCCCTTGTCCTCACCTTCCACCCCATCAGCCATTGCATACAGCATATAATCCTCCAACATTTCGCCACTCCAAGGATCCCACTACTGGCCACATCTTCCCATCTCCACCCTTTCTGCTTTCCGCAGAGACCGTTCCTCCAAACTCCCTGGTCAACTCGTCCCTTCCCACCCAAACACCCCCTCCCCAGTACTTTCCCTGCAACCGCAGGAGATGCAACACCTTGTCCTTTACCTCCCCCTCGACTCCATCCAGGACCCCAACAGTCTTTTCATGTGATGCAGAGGTTCACTTGCACCTCCTCCAACCTCACTACTGTATCACTGCTTGTTCCAGGTGTCAACTTCTCTACATCGGCGAGACCAAGCGCAGGCTCGGCGATCGTTTCACTGAACATCTCCGCTCAATCCGTCTTAACCTACCTGATCTCCCGGTGGCTCAGCACTTTAACTCCCCCTCCCATTCCCAATCTGACCTTTCTGTCCTGGGCCTCCTCCATTGTCAGAGTGAGGCCCAGCGCAAATTGGAGGAACAGCATCTCATATTTTGCTTGGGTAATTTACACCCCAGCGGTATGAACATTGACTTCTCTAACTTCAGATAGCCTTTGCTTTCTCTATCCCCTTCCCCTTCCCAATTCTCCCACTAGTCTTACTGTCTCCGCCTACATTCTATCTTAGTCCCGCCCCCTCCCCTGACGTAAGTCTGAATAAGGATCTTGACCCGAAACGTTGCCCTTCCTTCTCTCCAGAGATGCTGCCTCACCCGCTGAGTTACTCCAGCAGTTTGTGTCTACTTAGTATTAAAACAAACCATATATATCAAATCATAGTAAAAATAAAAACGGAATGTTCTGATTTCCAGCACCTGGAGGTTCTGCTATCGTCATACTTTGGAACCTGCTCTAATGCGGGTAAATCTTAAAATCAAACTAGTGCTGAAATATGTTATCAAAATATAATTAATTATACTTTTGTGTTAAATAAAATGCTGGAAAATGTATGCATTAAAAAAGATGTTCAGTAATGACACAGTCATTTCTTGGTCACTAACCAAGTGATTAATTTTTCCAAATTTCTTTGGAAGATTTATATAATTTATTAAACAAATCTAAAATGTATGCACTTATTTTCAATCATGTAGAAGTGCAGCATTATTTGATTATAGAGAGTTGTTTGATTGCACCTGTGAATAATTTTCAGAGCATAAAAACATCATAGTGTTTTACCACGTGATCAATCATAATTTATAATTGTACTAAACCTGAAAATCATTGAGAATCTGACTCCACTCAGATCTTCCCAACTATTTTATGAGTAATAGGTTTCTAAGAACTAGAGACACTATGAACTATAGCAAGAAGATTAATTATCATCCAGTTTGATCTGACATGTATGCTTGGTATCTCACAGTTTTGTATCGATGCGCTCCATTATTGTCTCTGTCTGAAGTTATGCCTTTTACAATTGATTGCTTCCAGGCTATTGACAATTGTTGTTGAAATCATAAATCCTTGAAGACGGCTTTGGCTGTGGGTATTAAAGAAGTTCTTTGAAAAGTCAAGCTCCATATAGTAATTGATTTAAATTACAAAATAAGGAAGATAATTACTTGCAATTCTCACTGAAGCTATTCCAAAATGACTACTGCCAAAATTGTTGGCACGTGGCTATGATGTTAATTTCAGCCTTACTTGTAAAAGCAGCAATCCTGATGTGTTATTGTACGTATATAATGGAAATAGTGAGAATATTCAAAATGACATTTTTTTCCTTCTGTTTAATTCACTGAATTAGGTCCATTGTTTATTCGCTTATTTTAGTACAGTATTACAGTTCTTGGTTGCTTGTTTTCATGGCTTTAGTTTTAGCTATATGTTGCCATTTCTTCCTTTTGGAGCTTGGCACCAGTCTGCTCCTACTGTTTCAGATATGAATGCTGGCTCCAAGGTTAGGCTGGAGGTGCAGTTCACAGGTCTGGCATTTTTACCGTGATACAGTCTCCACTTACTGTAAATTAGTGGTTAATTTGGCTGCATAAAAGAAAGAAAAGAGTAATGAGAGCTGTATTTCTGTCAAAGTGTACTCAAGAGAGCACAGACATTTATCAGGTTGTTCCACCTCCTGGTATTCAATAGCTTGATAGAGTTGGGAGGTTGTGAAAATCAAACACCCTCCTGTGGCTTTTGTTTATTTAAGTGAAGGCTGCTGAGTATGAATATCTGGTTTAATCTAATCCATTTGTTTTAAAACTTGATTTGAGGATTGTCGGCCATAGACTCTCCCATTTTAGATTTGTTAATCATGAACAGGAAAAAGCAGCCTGCTGCCTTTACACTTAACACCACAACACGTCTGTGTAAATTGGGCTGTACATGCATGAGTAGTGCATTGCTATTTGAAACCATGCCATAAAGAGAGAACATGTTTAAAGCTCTTTCTAGAGGTCAAGGAGCCTTGGAATCTCTTAGAGCTAGAGCACTGGCTGGTTATTTTTTCAAAACGAGTGTTAAGTTATCAAGTTACTGAAGCTGAAAAATGTAACAAAGTACTGCATTATAGTCTGTTAAATCCCAGCTGGGAGAGAGTTGTAGTGAGTGGCTCCCGTATCTTTGCCTTGACTGTGCTTCTGGAGACGTAATTTGGCTCTGTTTGAATAACAGGCACTGGGCCTGGCATGAAGCTGCTTTTGGCACTCCCTAAGTGTCATTCAGTCATACAAAAAAGAGTTTGTCCCAGTTAGTTATATGTTTGCGAAGGCTGTATAGCAGTAGCTATGAAACAGAGTTCTTTTCTGGATTGCCGCTAAATGATGTAAATAATATTATTGCAGTAGACTTTCAAAATGAGCACAAGATTTTATAGATGAAGGTTTAGGGAGAAAATCAAATTATGATAATATGGAAATAAGTTAATTGACTAAATTTACCAGGTCATTGCAACATGCCAGAATATTGAAGAATTTGACTATATTCACATTCAGTAGTTCAATCGTTCATCTGTTTTCTTTTCTGTATTTATCTTGTTGTGTAAAATGCAGAGAATGTCTTTTCCTTCCGATTTGGCACCCAGCAAAACCACATGACTGTACAGTACTGCCTCTCACAATTGTGGAGTCCAGAAAACATTTCAAACGGAGGTACTATTTAGGCACATTGGATGTTATTGCTAACTTGAGTAAGGACATTAGAATGCACAGTACAACACGGCAGAACACAGATAAATGTTTTACATCTCAAGATTTAAGGTGACATTGCTAGGACAAGTGTACACTTCTTTGTAAGGTTGTATAATACTTCTTAAAATATTATTTATTAAATGCTTTTACTAAAAACGTTTGGTCAGCGTTAATTAAAACAAATATCATTTATATGAAGCAGTGCGACTAAGCAATAAAATGTATGCCTGTTTCCAACATGGTATAGACAAATAAGGTTGTAACAAATAGGTGAATTGACTTAGAAGTGTTCTGTTCAGTGCAAATATAATTAATGATTGCTATATTTCCTTCCAACATAGTGAGAAGCCATTTTGGCCCATTGAGTCCTACGCACTACACCAATGCACATCTTTTTGAATGAGAAAAAAAACACAGGGATACACAATGGTCCAGCTAGGAGAGCTGCTGCCTCACAGCTCCAGCAGCACAGGGTTGATCTCGACTTCCATTGCCATTTGTGTGAAATTTTCACATTCTTCCTGAGACAATGTGCGTTTCCCTTTATTGGTCTAATTTCTTCCCACATCACCAAAGATATACAGGTGAGTAGGTTAATTGGCTAGTATAAATTGTGCTAAGTATGTAGACGAGTGGTAGAACATAGAAACAAAGACACATAGAAAATAGGTGCAGGAGGAGGCCATTCGCCCCTTTGAGCCAGCACCGCCATTCATTGTGATCATGGCTGATCGTCCCCTATCAATAACCTCTGCATGCCTTCTCCCCATATCCCTTGACTCCACTTGCCCCTAGAGCTCTATCTAACTCTCTCTTAAATCCATCCATTGACTTGGCCTCCACTACCCTCTGTGGCAGGGAATTCCATAAATTCACATCTCTCTGGGTGAAAACGTTTTTTTCTTAAATGACCTCCCCTTTATTCTAAGACTGTGGCCCCCTGGTTCTGGACTCGCCGAACATTGGGAACATTTTTCCTGCATCTAGCTTGTCCAGTCCTTTTATAATTTTATATAGCCAGAAAAAGCGGTCTACCAGAGGACTGGGAGAAATTCAGAGTCCAGCAGAGGAGGACAAAGGGCTTAATTAGGAAAGGGAAAATAGGTTATGAAAGAAAACTGGCAGGGAACATAAAAACTGACTGCAAAAGTTTTATACATATGTGAAGAGAAAAAGATTAGTTAAAACAATTTGTAGGTCCCTTGCAGTCAGAAACAGGTGAATTGATCATGGGGAACAAGGACATGGCAGACCAATTGAATAACTACATTGGTTCTGTCTTCACTAAGGAAGACACAAATAATCTGTTGGAAATAGCAGGGGACCGGGGGTCAAATGAGATGGAGGAACTGAGTGAAATCCAGGTTAGCCGGGAAGTGGTGTTAGGTAAATTGAATGGATTAAAGGCCTATAAATCCCCAGGGCTAGATAGGCTGCAACCCATAATACTTAAGGAAGTAGCCCCAAAAATAGTGGATGCATTAGTGTAATTTTTCAAAACTCTTTAGATTCTGGAGTAGTTCCTGAGGATTGGAGGGTAGCTAATGTAACCCCACTTTTTAAAAAGGGAGGGAGAGAGAAAACAGAGAATTACAGCCCAGTTAGTCTAGCATCGGTAGTGGGGAAAATGCTAGAGTCAGTTATTAAAGATGGGATAGCAGCACATTTGGAAAGTGGTGAATTCATTGTACAAAGTCAGCATGGATTTATGAAAGGTAAATCATGTCTGACGAATCTTATAGAATTTATTGAGGATGTAACTAGTAGTGGATAAGGGAGAACCAGTGGATATGTTATATCTGGACTTTCTGAAGGCTTTCGACAAGGTCCCACATAAGAGATTAGTATGCAAACTAAAAGCACACGGTATTGGATATTCAGCATTGATGTGGATAGAGAACTGGCTGGCAGACAGGAAACAAAGTGTAGGAGTAAACAGGTCCTTTTCAGAATGGCAGGCAGTGACTAGTGGGGTACCGCAAGGCTCAGTGCTGGGACCCCAGCTATTTACAATATATATTAATGATCTGGATGAGGGAATTGAATGCAACATCTCCAAGTTTGCGGATGACACAAAGCTGGGGGGCAGTGTTAGCTGTGAGGAGGATGCTAGGAGGCTGCAAGGTGACTTGGATAGGTTGGGTGAGTGGGCAAATGCATGGCAGATGCAGTATAATGTGGATAAATGTGAGGTTATCCACTTTGGTGGCAAAAACAGGAAAGTAGACTATTATCTGAATGGTGGCCGATTAGGAAAAAGGGAGATGCAACGAGACCTGGGTGTCATGCTACACCAGTCATTGAAAGTAGGCATGCAGGTGCAGCAGGCAGTGAAGAAAGCGAATGGTATGTTAGCATTCATAGCAAAAGGATTTGAGTATAAAAGCAGGGAGGTTCTACTGCAGTTGTACAGGGTCTTGGTGAGACCACACCTGGAGTATTGCGTACAGTTTTCGTCTCCTAATCTGAGGAAAGACATTCTTGCCATAGAGGGAGTACAGAGAAGGTTCACCAGACTGATTCCTGGGATGGCAGGACTTTCATATGAAGAAAAACTGGAAAGACTCGACTTGTACTCGCTAGAATTTAGAAGATTGAGGGGGGATCTTATAGAAACTTACACAATTCTTAAGGGGTTGGACAGGCTAGATGCAGGAAGATTGTTCCCGATGTTGGGGAAGTCCAGAACAAGGGGTCACTGTTTAAGGATAAGGGGGAAGTCTTATAGGACCGAGATGAGAAAAACATTTTTCACACAGAGAGTGGTGAATCTGTGGAATTCTCTGCCACAGAAGGTAGTTGAGGCCTGTTCATTGGGTATATTTAAGAGGGAGTTAGATGTGGCCCTTGTGGCTAAAGGGATCAGGGGGTATGGAGAGGTACAGGATACTGAGTTGGATGATCAGCCATGATCATATAGAATGGCGGTGCAGGCTCGAAGGGCCGAATGGCCTACTCCTGCACCTATTTTCTATGTTTCTATATTTCTCTATGTTTATATAAGATTCCCCCTCATCCTTCTAAACTCCAGTGAATACAAACCTAGTCTTTTCAATCTTTCCTCATATGACATTCCCGCCATCCCAGTGATCAATCTCGTGAACCTACGCTGCACTGCCTCAATCATAAGGATGTCCTTCCTCAAATTAGGAGACAAAAACTGTACACAATACTCCAGATGTGGTCTCACCAGAGCCCGATAAAACTGCAGAAGAACCTCTTTACTCCTATACTGAAATCCTCTTGTTATGAAGGCCAACATTCCATTAGCTTTCTTCACTGCCTGCTGTACCTGTAAGCCAACTTTCAGTGACCGGTGTACAAGGACGCCTAGGTCTCATTGCACCTCCCCCTTACCAAACCTAACCCCATTGAGATAATAATCGTCCCCCTTGTTTTTGCCGCCAAAGTGGATAACCTCACTATTATCTATATTATACTGCATCTGCCACGCATCTGCTCACTCACTCAACCTGTCCAGGTCACCCTGCAACCTCCTAACATCCTCTTCACAGTTCACACTGCCACCCAGCTTTGTGTCATCCACAAACTTGCTAGTGTTGCTCCTAATTCCCTCTTCCAAATCATTAATATATATGGTAAACAGTTGCGGCCCCAACACCGACCCTTGCGACACTCCACTCACCACTGCCTGCCATTCTGAAAAGGACCCGTTCACTCCTACTCTTTGCTTCCGGTCTGCCAACCAATTTTCTATCCATGTCAACAGCCTACCCCCAATACCATGTGCTCTAATTTTAGTCACCAGTCTCCCGTGCGGGACCTTATCAAAGGCTTTCTGAAAGTCTAGATACACTACATCCACTGGCACCCCTTCATCCATTTTACTTGTCACATCCTCAAAAAATTCCAGAAGATTAGTCAAGCATGATTTCCCTTTCATAAATCCATGCTGACTTGGACTAATCCTTTTACTGCTATCCAATTGCCCCATTATTACCTCTTTAATGATTGACTCCAGCATCTTTCCCACCGCCGAAGTCAGGCTAACTGGTCTGTAATTCCCGGTTTTCTCTCTCGCTCCT